>NC_133816.1:22231625-22431625 GCF_043250625.1 Sebastes fasciatus
GAGAGAGAGAGAGAGAGACAGAGAGAGAGAGAGAGAGAGAGGGAGAGAGAGAGGGAGAGAGACAGAGAGAGAGAGAGAGAGAGGGGAGAGAGAGAGGGAGAGAGAGAGAGAGAGAGAGAGGGAGAGAGAGAGAGACACTCAGGTACAATCAAACATGTTTATTAGCATCAGTTCTTTTTATGTGCAGCTTTGTTAGTTTGCATGGCGCCCAATCAGAGTGATTTTATATGTTTATGGAGTTAGTTTTGGACTGTTAAACTAATCAACTGTGAAGCTGATCAATAGTTCACATTGTATTGGTGTGTGTGTGTGTGTGTGTGTGTGTGTGTGTGTGTGTGTGTGTGTGTGTGTGTGTGTGTGTGTGAGAGAGAGAGTGAGTGTTAATCTAACCAGTAGTGTGTGAGAGAGAGAGTGAGTGTTAATCTAACCAGTATAGTTAATATGTTGTTCTCATACTCTATTAGCCACTGTTGACAGCTGATGATTGATCTTCTCATCATTTTTCCCTCCAACACCCTGCGGTGACTGTGTGTGTGTGTGTGTGTGTGTGTGTGTGTGTGTGTGTCTACCTGACTTCATGTGTGTTTTTTCCTGTGCAGTGAGGTTGTGTGTGTGTGTTAGCTCCTGTGGTGTGTGTGTGTGTTTTATATGCTGTTAAAGGTACAACAGGGATGCAGTTAGCATTAGTGTTAGCGTCATATAAGACTCGTATGTAAATATAAATATTAAAAGTAGGGCTGTCAATCGATTAAAATATTGAATCGCAAATTAAAGCACAAAACTGTGCTTTGTTGACGTAGCCGGGCTGGCCTGCATTGTGAGCGTATACGTCCATCCGGTCCATTCTCGTGGACGTGATATCTCAGGAACGCCTTAATGGAATTTCTTCAAATTTGGTGCAAACGTCCACTTGGACTCGAGGAAGAACTGATTCGATTTGGGAGCTCAAAGGTCACTGTGACCTTACGTCCGTCCCATTCTCTTGAAGTGGATTCCTTCAAAATCAGGCACAAACGTCCACCTGGACTCAAGGATGAACTTTTTAATGTTTTTGGCCGTAATTCTAGAATTAAAATACTAGTTACGACATTTCACACAAATGTCTAACAGGATAAAATTATGACGTGATGACAGAAATGGATGTAAACTGCAACTTGATTGGTTGGCGGATAGGGATGCACCGATACCGATACCAACGACGGGTATCGGGTCCAATACTGTGCTCATGTACTCGTACTCACAAAACGGCTCCAATACAACTTTACGGCAGTTTGACGTTAACCTCTCGTCACCATCTTTTGGGTCCTCACGCTCCACCTCCCCGACGGGGCGGACGAGACGGGTCGGTGGTGCTCCCGATCCCGCTGGGCCGGGATCCCACCTCAGGCGGCACGCGCTGGCCCTCACTTACATTGCGCCACGGGGTTTTGCTTGCACCCTCTGACTCGCTCGTGCGTTAGACTCCTTGGTCCATGTTTCAAGACGGGTCGGTTTGGGTTGACGACATCGACATATATTATAAATATAATAAGCGTTTTCAGTCCAAAATGGTGTCTTTTACAACACCTGTGCTTCATCTCTTTGCTTCTATACTCTTTGCCGTTAGCTGCGAGTCGCCGGCTGGGACGTCGCCATGTTCAGATCCGTGCGGAGGCAATATAAATGCTCTAAATATCGGATTTAGTACGTTTCAAAAGTTCAGTTTCTGAGGAGCCCACATTTCTGATAGATTTATTCTTTGAGCGCAAGAGTTTCAAGTTTTAATTCAGCGATATGTGAGCGTGAAGAGCTTCATCATCTACATCTCTTTTGTTTTGTAAGTTCATTAAATCCGTCACCTTGATTGGATTTTTAAAAAATTATATTAACAGTGTTGTTATTTCTGTATTTAAAAGGATCAATTTTAATTATTTTTCTTTTTTCGTTTTGCTTCATCTGTCCTGGTGAAATTCATCGGGGACATTCCTGTATTAATAAAGCAAAAGTCCATTTAAAAAGACGTCTTCTTCTGCTGTTTCCTGCCGCATGCAGCCCTCGCTTTGTGATCCTCGCCGATAACACTCACCTGCTGCAGGTTTCACCTTCCAGCGCTGCCGTGTTTTATTGAGCTTACCTTCAGCGAGGCCTTGCAGGGGTCTTGGGGGAAAGCCTTGGCAGCGTCACACAGCCAGTAACTCACTCCGGCACTTCCAACAATGCTGTTAGGACTCAATTATTTCCACCTTTGTTGCGTCCCGGCCCGCGCTCTGAGAAACCCCTGAGTCGTTGCCACGTGAACCCAAGTTTGGCCGCCATAAAAACGTCACTCACTTCTTCTTCTTCTTCTTCTTCTTCTTCTTCTTCTTCTTCTCGCCTCTTTTGCATCCCTTAAAAAAACCTCCTTCAAAGCAGATCAATCACCGAAAGAGGCTGGAAATTAAAACGGCTTTCAAGTTGGCAAAGTTTTTCCGGCTAACGAAGCTGTTATCTATATATGAGAAAAGTTAAGCTATACGTTGAAATGCATATCTGAGGCGATCGCAATTTCAAAGAGTCACTGGCGCTTATCCAATCACACAGCAGTCAGTCTCTCTCTCTCCCCCTTCCCCTTCCTCCCCCCTTTCTTTTTTCATTTTATCTATACCTCTCACACATTCCCTCGATCCCGCTCCCCTCCTCTTCCTCTTCTTCCTCTTCTTCTTCTTCTCTGTTTCGGCTCCTTTTTCTCTGAATTACATCCATGTTTTTTTGCTATCACTCCCCTCCTCAAATCTCTCTCTCTTTATCTCTGTTAAAGAGTGTTGATCCCTTCCTCGCTCTAGAAACCTCGCTGTCACACACACACACACACACACACACACACACACGCGCACACACACACACATGCATTTTAATTAATACATAGATTTAAATTGCGATGCCTGTGTGGTGAAGTGATATACACCCCCGCTAGTTAAAAGTCTTTTTTATTGCTTAATCAATGTTGAAATTAATATGATTTAACTCCCGACCCCTCGTTACACATATACACCCCCCACCCCCCTACACACACACACACACACACACACACACACACACACACACACACACACACACACACACACACGTCTGCTGGGTTATTAATTATAACACTAATTAACCTACAACTAATGATTTGGCCTCTCTCTCTCTGAGTGTGTGTGTGTGTGTGTGTGTGTGTGTGTGTGTGTGTGTGTGTGTGTGTGCGTGTGTGTGTGTGTGTGTGTGTGAAAGAGACAGAGAAATTATGTGAGTGCTTGCGTTTCTGTGTGTGTTGGTGTAAATATATGTTAATTTGATTCCCAGATATGATGGATTATAGGGGCTTACGATAACGACAGTGAAACTTCTCTTCAAAGCTCCGGGGTTCGTTTCCGTAATTCCGCTTGGCACCCGGATCAATAAAGTTTTCCCGAGTCAAATTTAAAAAACCGAGCCCCTCGTTCCAAAATGCTTTCACTCTTCCTGTGCCATTTCCCTGTCCCCGTTGATTTTTTAGGAAATGAAAACTGCGGCACCACCTGGGGACTCCGAGCCCCCCCCTCCATCCCTCCTCAACAACAACCAGCTTTGGGTTTTGATTTATTCGATTGAAGGTATTTTTCACTCTGATTTGTTTAATGTTCACTTCTTAACCGGTTCATTTCCCAACACACTGTTTTTAACTGCGGTGACGAGTGCTTTGCAGTTTTCCCCTTCAAATACGGCAGCTTTTGATTCGTTCTCCAGCTGGGATTTGAACCGGCAAACACTCCTCCAGACACGAGCTCAGACGACGAGGTTTATTTCTACCTGAATCACAGATCACAGTGCTCTTATGTGTTGACTCTACATGTTGTCGTGTAGTTATTACAGGCGATTGAAGAGGTGTAAATGCTACTGATACTATCTTTATTAGGGATGCACCGATACCACTGTTTTCAGACCGAGTACAAGTACTTACATTTGGGTACTCGCCGATACCGAGTACCGATACGAGTACTCCTCTGTGCCAGAAGACCTTCGTTAACAGCCAGCTGGAGGGTGTGAGCGACACACGGCAGGCTGGAGAGTCCCGCATACGAGGCGGTGCGCCGCGACCGGCTCTAGGTCGGCTTGGAAAGGCTCGGGGCGAAGGTGCTTCCCGGGGCCGTGGCCAAAGTGTCACCGCGGCGAACTGTCCTCAGTGCGCCCAACCGCGTCGTGCTCCCATGCAGATCAGGGCTCGGCCCACGTAAAAAGCGCCAGTGGTCAGCGGTGATGTCTGCAACCCACCCGACCCGTCTTGAAACACGGACCAAGGAGTCTAACGAGCGCGCGAGTCAGAGGGTGCAAGCAAAACCCCTGTGGCGCAATGAAAGTGAGGGCTGGTGCGTGCCGGCTGAGGTGGGTTCCGGGCGCACCACCGGCCTGTCTCGCTCGCCAGCGTGAGCGTGTGCGATAGGACCCAAAAGATGGTGACGAGAGGCTGCAGTAAAGTGGTATCGGTGCCGTTGTATCAGAGCCGTTTTGCGAGTACGAGTACATGAGCACAGTATCGGAGCCTCCGGTGCATCCCTAATCTTTATAAAATGGGTAGGTACAAAATATATTTAAAAAACTAGGGCTGTCAAAGTTAACGCGATAATAATATGCTAATTTGTTTTAACGCCACTAATTTCTTTTAGTTTTTGGAGGTTGTAACGGGCTCAGTTTTAAAGCTAGAGTAAAGATACTGGATCCTGGAGAACCTGAGGGATCCATCGGTACCAACCATGTCATACTAGCTTGTTGTGAAGGAGGCTGAACTGAATTGAACTAATAGGTGGTGATTTTAGCTAAATGCTAACATGCTGGTATTAGTGGTTATGACCTTTGACCTTTACATCACTGCTGTTTGTACCACAGAAGCTAAATTAATTGATTTGTTCTTCTATATGTTTTCATGTCTTCTTCTTCTCTCCTTTATTTTTACTTAATCTTTTTTTTTTTTTCTGGTTCCGCTCTTCTTCACCTCTTTTAATCCTTCCTTTCTTCCTTCCTTCCCTCATGGCTTCCTTCTTTCCTTTCATCCTACCTTCCCTCGTCTCCTTGAGCTGCTTCCACTGTCCTTCGCCCCTTAAGACGAGGGCTATTGATTTTACACACCTTGTTTAAATTGCGTCAAATACACACTCACCGTCTCTCTCTCTCTCTCTCTCTCTCTCTCTCTCTCTCTCTCTCTCTCTCTTTCTCTCTCTGTCTCTTTATTTATGTCTCTCTCTCGCTCTCTGCTACACACACACACACACACACACACATACACACACACACACACATGGCGGCGGCGCGGTGTGACAGCCAGGCTGACAATAGGTGGCTGTCACAGTGATTGATGGCACTGATTATATGTTAATAATGAAATAAACATTAAAAAACACATTCAATAAAGCTCCCCATTAATGAACCAGCCCCTCTATCTATCTATCTATCTATCTATCTATCTATCTATCTATCTATCTATCTATCTATCTATCTATCTATACATTTGCATAAAGCAGCATATTTGTCCACTCCCATGTTGATAAGAGTATTAAATACTTGACAAATCTCCCTTTAAGGTTCATTTTGACGCGATTAATCACGATTAAATATTAAAAAAACAAACAATTTTAAATATTTTATTTTGTAATTGTTCTTAAATATTTGTCTTTTTTTTATGTGAATATAATTTGACAGGATTTAATACATTTAGGAAATTATTTAGTAGATTATAGTCAAGACACGAGAGTTAATAATATTATATAATAATATAATAATATTCCAACAAATGAAGAGATATTATAATATAAAAATATTTCAATACTATATTTTAGAATAACTGTATTAATGTTTACATTAAATACAGATTATTATTAATTATTAATAATTTTAATGACATTTTAAATTATTATCGTCCAAATTGAAATGATAAATACTGATAAAACACAAGATATGTGATATATAATATATATATATATATATATAATTATTATAATATTATATATATATATATAATTATTATAATATTATATATATATATAATTATTATAATATTATATATATATAATTATTATAATATATATATATATAATTTTTATAATATTATATATATATATATATATATATCACATATCTTGTGTTTTATCAGTATTTATCATTTCAATTATATGGTATACCGTACTTTATTGTCATTTTAGCAAGTATTTGTTATGGATAAATGAAAAGTCCTTGCATTACTTTGAACACACACGACCCAGCGGGGGGGGAGTTGACTTTCACATCAGCAGTTTTTTAAAAAAAAAAGTTGAAAAAGTTTTGAGAGGATAAAGAGAGAGAGAGAGAGAGAGAGAGAGAGAGAGAGAGAGAGAGAGAGAGAGAGAGAGAGAGAGAGAGAGAGGAGGGAAAAGAAGGAGAGAAGAGAGAAAGAAAGAGAGTATTTTGGTAAAAACAGAAAGCAGGACACAACGGTAACCGACGGCAACCATCATCAATCAGAGTTTGAAGACATCGCTGCTGGCAAAGACGACAGGAACAGAGAGAGAGAGGGTGGCGTCAGGATGAAGGGATGTAAATGCTAAAAGAGAACGAGTTAAATATAAAAAACGGGGGATAGAGAGAGAGAGAGAGAGAGAGAGAGAGAGAGAGAGACGGTGATGTTTTAGCCTCTTAGTGAAGATGGCAGGAATAGAGGGAGAGGAAGAGAGATGATGAGAGACATGAGAAGAGGGGGGGAGAGAGAGAGAGAGAGAGAGAGAGTGGTGTTTTTGGCCTCTTTAGCTGTTTTAAAAGAGGAATTAGGACAATGACTAGTCACCTTGAGACCTGCTCTCTCTCACTTAATCTCTCTCTCTCTCATGTCTCTCTTTCTGCCTCCTTTATCCTCTCTTAGTGCCCAGTCAGACCGAAAAGTGGCACGACCAAATTCACTTGTGCAAACTCGTGAAATTCGCGGTTTACATAGACGGCTACTTACGGGGCTACCAGGCGACCTACAGGAGGTCGGGGTGGATGGGTCGGTCAAAAAACATCGGAGACCGCTATTTATTCCCCGTGTGAAACCAGACGTCAATGTGGATTTGTCACGTAACTTCCGTACTAAAGTAACGCCACTTCCGGCATTAATTTAACCCAAACCACAATCTTTTCCTAAACCTAACTAAGTGGTTTTGTTGCCTAAACCTAACTAATGCCAGGATCAGACTACACAATATTTTTGACGGTTACGATGGTCACTATGTCAGATAAGACGATTGAGAGTCATAAACTCTTGTCGTGACTTGGCGACAACACACCCTCCCAGCAAGCCAACAATAATAAACAATAAAAATATAATTCACAGGGAGAAGCGAAAGCGGGTGCGCAACGGGATGCTCCATGCGCAAAGACACAACGGCGGCAGTGGAGTTTTTTACTCCGACACAACCTAGATTGAATATCCTACTGCGAGGTCCAGCAGCAGTTGAAGGTCCGATGACATCGTTCTGCATAATAAGTAGCTTCCTGTTTACAGCTGTGTACGTCTGTGCTCAGCCGGTCAAACGGAACACGTGCTAGACTTTCTGTCGGGATGTCGTGAGGCGTCCCAGACGCTGCGTCGATTGTCGTGTACTACGACACACTACACGAGATAAAACGATCGATTGACGAACACGACACTCATTTATCGTTCCCGATCCGAGTCGACACCCTACGTCGGCCGTGTCGGGCTATAATCGGGCTGATATCGTGCAGTCTGAACCGGACATAAGTGGTTTTGCTGCCAAACAGCTAGCGAGGCTAAACACCTTTAAAGCTGACTTATTTGCACCATGAATCGTGTTCATTTAACTCGTACGTTAACTCGGTTAACTCCCTTTAAAACCACAAGTTGCACATTTTTTACTTTTCCTCTCATTGCAGGTTAAACACACAAGATACAACATGTGAATTAGTGAGCTTTAGATGTGTTGGTATAGGCGAACCAGGCTAGCTGCTTCCCCGGCTTCCAGTCTTTATGCTAAACTAGGTTAACGAACATGAGATTGATATCGAAAGTGAAGGTATCTCCCAAAATGTTAAACCATGACTTTAACAAAGTTTATTCAAGAGACGTATCGACGTACAACTGCAAACCATACCTCTGTTGTGGAGCAAGATTATATGAAATGAAATGGTGCGACACAGTTTTAAAATGATATTTTCTTCACATCAGGCCTCTCTGCCTCAAAGCGAGACGGTTTAAAATCAGTCAACGGCGCTAATATGCGTGTCAAAGTTCCCCAAAGTTGTATTCTGCACAAATCTGTGAGCGAATCCACTAATTTAATTTCAATGAATTGATTTGAGACGGAAATTTCGCTATTACAAATACTGCTGTGACTTAAATTATCTCTTCTTAAGTCCCTCTCTCGGCCTCTCCATCCCTCCGTCTTCCTCTCTCCTCTCCTTGTCTTTATCCCTCATTCATTTCTCTCTTCCTCCCCCTCTGTCTCTCTCTCTCCCTCTCTCTCTCTCTCTCCCCCATCCTCCTCTAAAGTCTGTTCTTTCTGGATGAGCAGGTTTTATGAGCGGAGTGATAAAGAGAAGGGGGGATGAAGGGCAGAGAGGGAAGGAGAGGTGGAGGACAGAGGGGGGACGAAGGGAAGAGAGAGAGAGAGAGAGAGATGGGGACAGAAGAGAGTGGGAACAGGAATGAGCTCGGCCTTTATTACACCAGACTTGATATTGCCCAAGAACATTTTTTATGGCGTAAAAATGTCTGTCCCTTTTCCGTCTCAAGGTTTATTTCGGATTCGAAACTTTGGCGCTGATTCGTAAAAAAAATAAAATACAGACTGCAGGAAAACACGGAGGAGTAGAAGAACATTGATTTAAGGCTTTTAATATAACTGAATATATTTGTAATGGAACAAAATCAACACAAAGACACACAAAAATGAGTCATTAGCTACCGACACCAACCAAAATATTCTGTTTTTAAATTTCATAAGCAAATTCTGACAGAGAGAGCACAGTCAGGACATCTAGTGCCCATTGGAAACTGCATCTAAAAGGTCTCCATTGGCTTCTACATTGCTATCAGTAGTAGTAAGATGCGTCTACAGAGGCGGGATCACAACGCGCGTACACAGGGGACACTTAAACACAGAATCAACACTAGAACAATGTTTTTATTTATATAAAGGAAAACACAAAAGACGACAATCCAGAATATAATGGAATTTAATGAATTAAGGCTCTCAGCCCAATTTGACGAATCCGCCTTTTAAATAGCGATGCGCCCGGTGCAGGTGCTCCTGGCTTTTAAAGGGAATGGAAGATGACACTCTGATTGGTTTGATTCCTGTTACGCCCAAAACACACCTATGATTAATTGAGAGACTAAATATACAACCCCTAATGCCCCTTGTGCCTTACTTTGCACCCAGATTATGGGCAAAGTTGGACAAACGCCCTAAATGTACTTGCGCCTACATTCATGCCACCAGCTAGGGATGCACCGACTGAGTACAAGTACTTACATTTGGGTATTCGCCGATACTGAGTACCGATACGAGTACCTCTCTGTGCCTAAAGACCCTCATTAACAGCCAGCTGGAGGGTGTGAGCGACACACGGCAGGCTGGGGAGTCCCGCATACGAGGCGGTGCGCCGCGACCGGCTCTAGGTCGGCTTGGAAAGGCTCGGGGCGAAGGTGCTTCCCGGGGCCGTGGACAAAGTGCTCGTTGTGCCCTCTCTCCCCGCCGGGGAGGGACGGTGGGCTCTCCATAGTGCGCCCCAACCGCGTTGTGCCCCAAGATTGGGGCTCGGCCCACGTAAAAGGCGCCAGGGATCTGCGGCGATGTCTGCAACCCACCCGACCCGTCTTCAAACACGAATCAAGGAGTCTAATGCATGCGCGAGTCAGAGGGTGCAAGCAAAACCCTGTGGTGCAATGAAAGTGAGGGCCGGCTGCGGTGGGATCCTGACCCAGCAGGGTTGGGCGCCACACCGTCTCGCCCGCACCTTCGGGGAGGTGGAGCGTGAGGACCTGAAAGATGGTGACGAGAGGTTAACGTCACGCCGCCGTAAAGTGGTATCGGTGCCGTTGTATCGGAGCTGTTTTGCGAGTACGAGTACATGAGCACAGTATCGGACCCGATACCCGATACTGGCATCGGTGCATCCCTACCACCAGTTGAAAAGCTTTGAGGCTGTACTAAATGCTAACATCAGTATGCCAACATGCTCTCCTACTCTGTTTACTGGTAGATTACAGCCATACGTAGCCTATAGCGCCAACTTCTGACCAAACTACGCTGTAGCCGGGTTTATCCGCCCCATGTGGATGGAAATGAACCTAATTCACATTTGCGTCATTCAAAAGTTTGTTTAAAAATGTGCTGCTTGACAATTAAATAGAAACACAGTAACAACAGTCGCCTGATAACAACTTCAAGAGCAGTGCAGTTATCTGGAAATAATGCACGCTAACCGATCACTATCTATTGTTCTCTGTGGCCACAGCTGGATATTTAACATCTGATTATCACTATTAACAAACCCTATTTTCTACTCTATTTGAGTGTAAAACAAGGAGATTTCTTTATGTAATATTCAGCGTGTCCATTGAGTTGTACTTTAGAAAAGAAAAAAAAAAGCTCCTTGTATGGAAACGAAGCGCCGCTGTCACTCCGTCCGGCAGCGAGACGCTCGCTCTGCAGTTTGACACTTGGTAATTGTGTTGTTGAATTAGATTATTAAAGAACACAACTTGAGCCGCCGTCGTCAACATCATCGCTGGAGGTACCGAGGATGATGGGAAAAGACACACACACACACGCACACACAAACACACACACACACGTGTCAACTCAGAATTACTGTATATCATCACAAACACAAACTTGCTTACATGCACGCAATGTCATCTGCTGCACACACACACACACAGACAGACACACACACACACACACACACACACACACACACACACACACACACACTGTAATGAAAGCTGGGGGCTATTGTGTGTGAGATGGATGGTTTGACTTTAAGCTTGTATAAATAAAAGCTAAATAAATCCTGATGGCCTCTAGTGATGGCTCAGATACAGCAGCGGTGTGTGTGTGTGTGTGTGTGTGTGTGTGTGTGTGCGTGTCTGTGTGTGTGTGTGTGTGTGTGAGGAGAGTTTGAAAAGACAAACACACACTCACACAGCCCGCGGCTCTTTTCTCATTCATGTTTTTGTCCCAAAGTGAAATTAAAAAAAGAAAATTATAAAAAGCCAGCAGACCAATGTCACCCAACGCTCCCTCTTCTCTTCTTTTATTCCCCCTCTTTTTTATTCTCTTTATGCTCTTTATGTCCCTTTTTAATTGATTCCTTCATGTATTTATTTTTTGGCCGTCTTCCTTTCTTCGTCTTACCTTTCTATTTCTTTTTTTTCTCTCCTCTTTACTTCCCATTGATTCGGTGATTTGCAGCTGCAGGTTTTGGTCTTTGCCCTCGGTGAAAGATGTTCCAGGTTAAAACTGTTGAAAAGTAAAATCTTTTGGTTACATACAAAAGTCCTCGAAGCTAAACAATAAAACTGAATATACCGTATAGTTTCTCTTTCATGATCTTGACCTTCTGAGCAAAGACACGTCCAAAAGACGTCAATTTAACGTCTTTGTCGACCGTCCGAGAGACGTCCAACGAGAAGCCAGAATGAATGTTTTTGCGACGCCTTTTTTAAACATTGTTTAAACGTTCACTATTGACGTCCAGGTGACATCCTTACATGGTTAAAAATCTAAGTTTTTACAACGTCATTTCAGACGTCTTTTCAACGTCAATTACAGTCGTCCAAATTGCAGCTTCATACGGTTCAGAATGAAAGTTTTTATGACGTCTTTCTTGTACTAATTTCAGACGTCCCCACATTTAAACCAACTTAACTTCTTTAATTGTTAATGAGGCCAGAGTCTCATCCTGTCTTCACTACCTATCAGCTTTACTGAATTCCATGTTTTGGTCATCAAACCGTTTTGCTCCATGGTTGGATGACCAAAACATGTTATCCAATAAAACGGATTCTAGTGAAGGCAATGTGCAGTTTGTTTAATTTCAAGAAACTACTACTACTGCAGTAACTGATTTGTTGGCCACTTGGGGGCAGCAGAGATACATTTTAAAAGACAACACTGACACATCATCACCTTAATATGTCGAACTTGTTAGCAAACAGTTGCTTAACCCAATCTTACAGGAAGGTGTATAAATAGCACGACATCACAAGGACATTCCAGGTGTCATGAGGACGTTTTTTAGGCTTTTCACGTGTCATTTGTACGCTACGTAACAAACTACAGTAACGTCCACGGTTGGGCTTGAAATAAGTCATTCAAACGCCTTTTGTTGCAACCGGGCTGGGTTTGCAGACACCAAAACCAAAACATGTGTTCAGTGACTAAGTCTGGCAATCCACACTAAAGCCAGAGACATGTTTTACATTTCTGTTTGAGTTAAATTAACAAGATACGTGGTGCAAATAAGTCAGCTTTAAAGGTTTTGATGTAGCCCATGTTTGCGACTTTAACTGTTATGTTTTTACATCACGATGTAAAGTCTATGGCTGAGTGGGAACTGGCGGGTTCAGTGGGCCACATGCCTCAGAAGTAAACCCGGAAGCTAGAAACTCTTTTGGCGTAGACTATGCACCAGGCGAGCACATCTCTTGTGGACTGAATAGGCGCCATCTTGGGGTCCGAACAGCATTCTTACACCATCTAGTGCGACTGGGATTGCATTTACACATCCAGCAGCAAACTTATCGTTCATTTGGAGTCATGTTTGTGTCAACCTGATGAATGTAAGTCCAATATTCCCTCTCTTTTAGCTCTGTTTTTGGTCTCCACCACCAAATATCTGTCTCTTTAGCTGCTAAATGCTTAACTATGTTCACCAGCTAGTCTCTAACTGGGTGTGTCTGATGTTTGATGCTGAGCAGGTAGTGTACGGTGACTTTTAGAGCCCAAAACGGCGCTATGAGAGCGTTGAAGGTGGACCAGAACAGTAAAGTTGTGAACCGGACAGATAAACAATGAGATGAAACTAACTATAAAGCTCTGTGAAGCTGAGAGGAGCTGCAGATTCAGCTGATGAATCTAGAAAATATAGATTACAGCAGCTTTAAGGTTAGAAAAAGATGGTGGTAATGGTGAAAGGAAACCAACTGTGTCTCCTAGAAATACAGTTTCCATACTACTAAATTTTAGTCGTAGCTTTTTCCGTCATTCTTTTCTCCCATTGTTTGTAACGTAGATAAAGAGACCCAAACACTTACAATGACTCATGATAACAATCATTATAATGTGGCTTTAGTTCCCAGTGTAGAAGTTTATCAGCCACAGATGGAAACGTTTATTTATTGTCATTTTGTAAAATATTATGTGGTGATTTTTCACATTTGAGCTTCATTTGGAGGATTCCAGGCTGTTCTTTGGTTTAGAAAGTTCTGGTATTCAAAACATATCAATAAAAACCAGTATAAATGCCTGGTGGTCAAGCTCAAACTAAACAGTTCTTTAACTTTATAAACACCATTGTCAAACTTTATTCTGTTCAGTTTGAGTCCAGGTAACTTTCCTGGAACATACATCATTGTCAAGTGACACTGTACATCCTGCAGCCGCCCTGGGACTTTCTCTTCACTCACAAATGACATTATTTCCCCTCCCTGCTGTTGTTCATGTGGTTTTCAGAGGTGGAAGAGCGATAAAGAGAGATAACAGGATAAAAAAGATTTGAACATTATGTCCTGTCATTTCCATTAAAACACTGAACGGCTGCAGTAATCTCACCACACTGCCTCTTTCTAAACCAACACTAAGCAGGTCTGGTTATGCCAGACTGCAAATGACAATCTATTGCTAAAATAGTTAGTCAGTCATTAATATTCTGGAGCTCAGGTAAACGTGAAAAAGTAATATATGTCAGTGGGAATGTTTTTCGCCACTTGTATGATGCCGTTTTTTAACGTTAGCTAAACAAAAATGTTACGCTGTTTCTGAAAACATCAGCATACACGTAACAACTCGTGAGCTTTCAGAAAATGTACACTTACAAGGTTGTGAATACCACAAGAGGGTGGCGTTCATATGGACTTTTAGGGACGGAAAGGCGGAAATAAGACATTTAAACTGCATTCAAACAACTGCATGGTTTTTACCCCAAACTGCATGTGATTATCATAAAGTGGGCATGTCTGTAAAGGGGAGACTCGTTGGTACCAAAAGAACCCATTTTCAGTCACATATCTGGAGGTCAGAGGTCAAGGGACCCCTTTGAAAATGGCCATGACAGTTTTTCCTCGCCAATATTTAGCCTGATTTTCATATGATACCGGTATCTTCATTCAAACTTGAAACCTGAGCCCGCTACAACCACTGAAAGACAGAATAGCGGCCGGGCCTCGCTGTCGGAGTGTTAAGGTGTTAACAAAAATCCATAAAACATGTCTATAATCTTCCACCGTTTTGTTCTCAGGACTCAATGGACGACGTGTCCGAGCTGTACGGTCTCCAAACGTGGTGATACTCGCTGCTGATTGGAGCAGAGCGTCGTGACATCATCCATGGAGGTGACGGTAGGTCTGCAGCTCTTTCACTCCACAGAGAGAGAAACTCTACAAACACCTGACATGAAGCAGGACGACTTATTTAACGGGCTGAAAAACAGAAAAAATGGCCTTTTGTGAATCTCTTCCTCCTCTTCCTCTCTCTCTCTCTCTCTCTCTCTCTCTCGTGGGGGATGAAGAGCATTTTGCAGACAAGTTTTTCCACTTTTGTCCTCTCCCTCTCTTGTCACCTCTCTCCTTCTGTCCCCTCTTCCTCCTCACCTCACATATCCCCCTTTTTCAAGTCTCCTCTTCCTCTTCCTCTTCACTCTCTCCACATCCCAAAGTCCAAGTTCATCTGGGTCATTATAACCCCGCTGAGAGATATTCACCTCGTCTAAGACCTCATCTCTCTCTGTCTGCCTCTCTCGGAGTCCAGCTTCACTTTGATCATTATTAGTCCTCAGAGACAAGTTATTGCCCTCGTGTCTCCGGTCTTCATCTCTCTGTTCTTTCTTACTTTGTCTCTCACCTTTTTATTTCTTCCTCGGCGCCACACCTTTTCTCCTTGACCCCTCCTCGTTCCTCCTTCACCTGAGTATTTGGACCTTTTTCCTCTTAAATTCGACTTAATTTATTCATCACTTCCTGCTCTTTTTTGCACACAAAACATATGAACAGAAAAACAAAGATGAATTTTTCATATATATAATATATAATATATATTATTATATTATATTATATATATTATATATGTATATATATTCCATCCATCCATTATCGTCTTATCCTATTCAGAGTTATCCACGCTCACATTCACACCTATACGGGCAATTTATAGTCAACATTTAACCTGCACGTCTTTGGACTATGGGAGGCTGTTTAACACGGCATATATACATTATTTAAAGAATATTTTATAATGCTATAGCTTATAGTTCTTGTAGAAGTTGATTACTTTGCATCGGGGACATGGTAAAAAAACAAAAAACAAGCTCAGTAAAGTAAAAAAAAAGAAGCATTTTTAATGTGTATTATTTTTTGGTTTATGTTGAAGACCTTAAACTATAATTTATGCCATTTGTTATAAATATTTGACACATTTTAAAGAAATTTATTTCAAATTTATATTATTGTTCTTTGCACTCTAATCTGTCTTGTCTTGTTTGTAAAGTGTCCTTGGGTGTCTTGAAAGGTGCTTATAAATATTAAAAATAATATATATATTATTATTATATTATTATATATATCTTTATAATTATTATTATTATTATTATTATTATTATTTAGCTTCACAAATGTGAAGATTTTCAGCTTTTTTTAAAATAATTATAAGGGTTAGGACAGACAAAACAAACAATGTGAAGGTGTCACTTTGGGCTCTGGGACATTTTAGTTTTTTGCAATTTTTTATTAGCAATAATTTTTATTATTTTTATTTAATTTTTTTTGTTTAAAATATTTTTTTTTTGGAATTATGTAATTTTCTTACTAATAAATTTAGATAAAAAAATATTATTAGTTAATAGCTCAACAAACTACTGCTTTTACATTAATGCACGAGGAATAATAATGTAATGATAGAATATAAAATAGTACAACAGTTACAGTTTTAATACTTTATTTTACTGATTATACTGACATACTTTTACTGAAGGAACATTTCCAAAGCAGGACAGGAGTATTTTTAAAGTCTGGTATTAATACTTTGACTGTAGTAAAGGATGTAAATACTTCCTCCATCACTGCACGGCTGTGAGTGAAAGAAGCTCTTAAATAGAACATATTGAGAATATATTTTTACTTTATTTACATGAAGCAACATCAGACATGTTTTTATGCAGCATTTTAATGTTAACAGATTTATACTCTTTCTCTTTTAAACTTTCCCCGTCTCATCGTCTTCTCTCTCTTTCATTCAGTCAGGCTTTCTCAGTGTAATGAGATTACACGGGATTATGAAACCCCGTCTGTCTGTAATCCACACCGCTCAATCCCATTAATTCATTCTCTCTGCTGCTACACCATCATCTCTTTTCTTCTTCCTTTATACTCCTTTAATCCCTCTCTTCTAATTCTTCTTCTTCTTCTGTGATATGAATTATGGCTGTGTGTCATTTAGTTTTTTTTTTCCTTTCTTCTTTCTATTCATCCATCCTAACTAAATTCCTATATCCTTTCTTCTCATTTCCTTCCTTCCTTGCTTCCTTTCCTCACCTCTCCACCTATACACAGTCTTCTGATTAGTTTGCTGTGTCATTTAGTTTTTTTTCTTTCCTTTCTTCTTTCTATTCATCCATCCTAACTAAATTCCTGTATCCTTCTTTCTCATTTCCTTCCTTCCTTCCTTGCTTCCTTCCCTCCTTTCCTCACCTCTCCACCTATACACAGTTTGCTGATCAGAGGTCAGTGAGTGTGTGTGTGTGAACATGAACATGCGTCCATCTCGCCACCAGAGCTCGCATGTGAGCCACTACTGGACACACACGCACACACATGCACGCGCTAACATGCACGTGCACACGCACATAGTGAGGGGTTGAGATGCTCGACCCAACAACAAAAAAAAAAGAATAAAAAAATAAAAACTTCCAGACTCAAGCAGCTCGTGAGAAAGTTTATGAAACAGCAGATCTGACCGATACCCTCCTGCAAGCACACACATACACACACATACACATGCACATCAATGTGTGTGCGTGTGTGTGTGTGTGTGTGTGTGTGTGTGTGATAAAAGTCATTCCCAGCCAATCACACCCTCAGTCCTGCAGGGAGGTCCTCTCTGATTGGCCCAGAGGGCTGTCAGTCACATGAGAGAGAGGGCGGTGCCAGGACTTGGAGAGGCTGACCTGGAGAGTCTGATCCACAGTCGCTTTTACGCACAAGACCGGACAGTCTGCTTTGGCACGCACGGATAACAAGAGAGTGTGTGTTTGTGGATCCGAGTGGAAGAAGAGGAGGAAAAGTGAGAGGAAAACAAGCAGAAAAAGTGTTTTGCACAAGTGGAAAAAGAAAGAAGAAGAAGAAAACTGAAGGAGAGAGTGCACTTTTTCCACCACCTCCATGTCGCTCCCCGGCTCCCCTCCGCTCCTCTCGCCGGGCTCAGGCGCTCCAACTCCGGCCACGCTCTACCGCTCTGCACCGGACGCGCTCCACACCTCCGGCACCTCCAGCCCCGCGCACACCAACACCAACTCCCACTCCCACTCTCTGTCTCCACGGCTCACCAGCAGCATGCTCAGCGCGTTCCTCCCTGGACCCGGACCAGGAGGCGCACTGTCCGGACTGGGTAACGGCGGTGCAGCCCCTCTGGTCTCCGGAGGAGGCGGTGCAGCTCTGGGTGCTCTCGGCTCCCCCGGCATGGTGCACACTTCCTCCGGCTCCACGGTGCTCTGCAGCGAGTGCAAACTAGTGGAGGTGCACGGAGTCAAAGTGGCCAGCTTCAGCGTGGACGGACACGAGCTCATCTGCCTGCCGCAGGTGTTCGACCTGTTCCTGAAGCACCTGGTGGGCGGCCTGCACACCGTCTACACCAAGCTCAAGAGGCTGGACATCGCGCCGGTGGTGTGCACCGTGGAGCAGGTGCGCGTCCTGCGGGGGCTCGGAGCCATCCAGCCGGGCGTCAACCGCTGCAAGCTCATCTCCAGGAAGGACTTCGAGATCCTGTACCAGGACTGCACCAGCGCCAGGTCGGCTTTTAAACACTTTATTATCACTTTTTTATTGTCTGTAACAATTCACTTTAAAGAGTCTGAAACATTCTGAAAGCTGCAGTTAGCTACAATGTTCTCAACAGAATGTATCCGATCGCTGCTCTACGGAGAGGGAGTTTGATAAAATTACAACTTCGAACGCGAAGTTTGTAGCGAAACTTCGCGTTCGATTTTTTGCAACATTCGAGGCTTATTTTCCACCTGTTTTTCCATTGGGTTTGGTAGAGATTTCCACTTTATCTGTGGCTGCAAAATGAGTGTTTTGCAACGTTTGTTCCTCTAATAAAAGAGACTTCACTTGGTCGCTGCTGCTGCAGAGACTAGAGGTGTTTGTAGCGAAACTTCACGTTAGATTTCTGCCATTTTCGAGGCTTATTTTCCCACTTGTTTTCCATTATGTTCTGCAGAGATTTCCACTTTATCATATGGCATCAAATGTAGTTTGTTTGTTTTGTTTTTTCCTGCGATTAAGAGACTTACCTCGCTGCATCTGCAGAGACTTCAGGTGCGTTTGTGACTTCACTTAAGAGTTACGAGTTTTGTCTCTTAACTGCAGGAATATTGGAGGAACAAACAAACTGCATTTGCAGCCACAGATGAAGTGGAAATCTCTACCAAACCTAATGGAAAAAAGGTGGGAAATAAGCCTCGAAAATGGCAGAAATGTAACGCGAAGTTTCTCTACAAATACACCTGAAGTCTCTGCAGATGCAGCGAGTTTTGTCTCTTAACTGCAGGAATATTAGAGGAACAAACGAACTGCATTTGAAGCCACAGATAAAGTGGAAATTTCTGCAGAACCTAATGGAAAAAAGGTGGAAAATAAGCCTTGAAAATGGCAAACACACCTGAAGTCTCTGCATATGTAGTTTGTTTGTTCCTCTAATATTCCTGCAGTTAAGAGACAAAACTCTCTGCCTCTGCAGAGACTTCAGGTGTGTTTGTGACTTCACTTGGCGTTATATTCCAGGCTTATTTTCCATGTTTTTTCTATTAAGTTTGGTTGAGATTTCCACTTCATCTTGTGGCTTCAAATTGACTGTTGTTCAACGTTTGTTCCTCTAATAAAAGAGACTTAACTTGGTCGTTGCTGCTGCAGAGACTTCAGGTGTGTTTTGGGACACTCTGAAACAACTTATATTTGTTTTACTGAATATTTTGCTTGGATGCATTTTCTTTAATATCACTTAAAAGGAAGGCTGTGATGGCAACATTAAGTCATAGTCTTAAAATATCCTCATCCTTGTTGGTAATTTATTTGCTTTTCTGTTAGATTTTTTCTCATGATTGAGTCCCAGTGTGGTTATTAATTTGCCTTTTTTAAAAAACAATATTACAGTATATTCCTGTAGTATTTCTCCTTGGTTTTTGCATTGTGGTGGCATCGGTGATCTCTGCATCTTCATATTCCTGCAGCCCTCCTTTTAGAAAATGGTACCTTTTTAGTAGACATTTATCCTTTTAAATAGAATTATTTGCTGAATGTTCTGTTGTCAGTGTCATCGGTGTTGAAAATGCTGATGTTACTGCATCGACTTTGGTTGATGGAAGTGTGTATTTGCTGCTAAATGAGCAGGTTTTCAGTAGTTTTACTTACTTTAGTTGTGGTAAAGCTTGTCATACTGATAATCCATTACATTATATCTCACCACACAGTGTGTGTGTGTGTGTTTAAGTGTTAATGTGTGTGAGAGAAAGAGCTTCCTGTGAAAAACACTTTATAGAGTGTGTTTTAATGCCTGTTATGTATAACGGTCGTCTACTGTACCTGTCTGTCACCTGCTTGTTTCTGTTTAAACCGACCAAGAGTGTCGTCCCGTGCATCAGTTTTTAGATCTCCACCATTTTGAAACCAGCTCTTAAAAGCACAAACGAGGGCCGAAGCACGTCACGCACACAGACACACACACACACACACACACACACACACACACACACACACACACACATGCACGTGTTTAATTAATAATTTAAGAAATGTTAAAGAGATGAGAGGTATCAACATCTTATCTGAACCACAAAACGTACACTGTACACTCTAATTCTAGATAACAACTCGTTTCTTGTTATCTTTGCAGCAAAAAGGAAAACTTACATTCAGTTTTGTTGCAAACTTTAGCATCAAAATGCTTCTCCAAAAGAAAAAAAGAAATGTCCTTTCAGTTTGGATTGAAATGTCTATTCATTTCCCAAATATTCCAAAAGATTTTCTTCATTTTCCCGATGTAAAAGTGCTCAGATGCAAAGAGCATGTTGCTTAGTTTGAAGTAGTAGCTGAACATGTTTGTGTTTCTGTGCGTAAAAGCAACGAGCACTTAAATCCACTTGGAATTTACGGCGCCGATTTTGGTCGATATTACAGTTAACTTGTGTTTTATTTGTGTTTAAATGTAAGGTGCCCTTTAGGACTTGCTGAGAGAGAAATCAGTGGTGGAAGAAAGACTCAGATCTTTAAGTAAAAGTACAAAAGCATTGACAGCAAAATGCACTTAATGTATTAAACTAAAAGTTCTTGTTGGACCGGATGATCGCTTTCAGTTTTGTTGCAAACTTTAGCATCAAAAACATCCTTTCAGTTTGGATTGAAATGTCCAAAAGACGTCTTCATTTTCCAGATGTGAAAGAGCTCAAATGTAAAGAGAACACTTTGCTTATTTTCACCTGAGAAAGATGAACAGTTGTGTTTTGTCTTTGTTGTCGTTTTAAGAGAAGAGTAGTTTGGTTTCTTTCCTTGGGGGGAAAAAGCTGCACAAAATGAGTAATGTGAAAGTATGGAGGACTTATTTCTTTGAGTGCAGGTCTTTTACAGTTCATAGCTCGGATAACGTACTTCTTGATTTTACATTAACCGGCTTGTCGTCTAAGAAGATGTCCGTTGTTTAGAATATGCAAAATCTCTTTTTGAGATGACTAAAAATCTGTTTGTGTCGGTTGTAAGTTTCCTTATTGTTCTGCTCTAAAGAGAACACATGATTTTACCCATTTGTGCATCAAATCCTGAGGTATTGTCACTGAATTCCAGGAGTATCAAGGGCTTTTTCCAGACAGAAGAAGTCAGGAGTGTCCGACTTGCTGCTTTACATGAATACACTTTAGTTTGTTACAGTTTCTATCCTGGAAAAAACCCATCAACACAACATGTTTAGTGCTCCGACTTATTTCTGGAAACTCCTAGAAAAGTCCTGGAATTTCACATCGTAGGAACGCAAAATTTGTAATATAGAATTGCGATACTTAAAAAATTGCAATACATATAGAATCTGCACTCAAGTATCGTGATAGTATCGAATCAGGAGATACAGTATGTGTATCGTCCGAGCCCTAACATCATCATCTCTGATGTACATCTTGAATAAACGTCCATAAATCGGCATCGAAATCCTTTTAACTGCAGAACTTACTTGAGAATTGTCACGTTTTTAAGTTTTCTTTGAAGTAATCCAGTGATAGTTATCCGTACATGCATGGGTGCATTGCAGACAGGAAGTGCTAATAGATAATTCAGCATACTTTTAATGGTGATAATTTGTTGTGGGCGGACATTTCTGTCAATGTTTGTCTGACGGTAGCCCCCCCACAGTGTCAGGCTTTAGTGAATACACTACTTTAACATGTTCGTTACAGTTTCCATTCTGGAAAAAACACATCAACAAACCAAAGGAGGAGATACATGTTTAGTGCTCCGATTTATTTCTGGAAACTCCTTGAACAGTCCTGGAATTCGCAGTGGGAACACTGTGGATGTCATCGTCGTCGTCGTCGTGAGTGGCGCTTCCAGCCCGGTTATTTTTGTTGTCGTTGAGAGATGAAAGTGATGGATGGCGGTTGTTCAGTGTATCGGCTAATTATTAACAGTGTATTGTGTTGCTGTGGAGTCGCCGGATCGTTGGAGGGTGACCTCTGTGTTTTAGCTGACCACACACACACACACACACACACACATGCACAAGTCTATAGTTTATTAAGCTTGAAATGTTCAGTCACCTCCCTGTTTTCACAGAGCAGGGTCATTTCTTTCGCTATTTTTATCGCCCACTTTCTCCCTCTATCTCGCCCCTATCTGTGTCTTCTCAAGATGTGTATTTCTGTCCCTGGCTAATTGTCTCTTCTTCTTAACCCCCCTGTCCCCGTCCCACCCCCCCTGTCTTTCACCTCTCTCTCCTCTGTCTCTTCATCTCAATCACCCTGTCTTTCTCCCTCACACACACCCAGCGGTACATGTCAGGGGTAATAATGGATCATGTGAATGCGCATGGAACAACACGGCTGGAGAGCTATTGTTGTTGAACGCACAGCGAACACACACTCCTCTCTCTCTCTCTCTCTCTCGCTCTCTCTCCAGTCATATTGGCATTCCTCTAATGCCTCACGCTCTCTCACCCTCCCTCTCGCTCGCTCTCTCTTCACGTTACTCTCTGCTGGGAAAAGAAAGGAAAAATTAAATGCTTAAAAAAATCTCCCACTGGGCTTCTGCATACTTCGTCTTCTCGGTAACCATATGTGTGTGTGTGTGTGCGTGTGTGTGTGTGTTTGTGTGTAAAAGCGACGACCACTTACATCCACTTGTACCTCACGGCGCCGATATGGTTGATATTACAGTTAACTTGTGCTTTTTAAGTTTAAAGTGCTTTTTAAGGTCTGCTCTTTCATTGAGATAGCACAATTTATCTGTTCAAAATGAACCTTAAAGGGAGATTTGTAAAGTATTTAATCCTCTTATCAACATGGGAGTGGGCAAATATGCTGCTTTATGCAAATTATGTATATATTTATTATTGTAAATCAATTAACAACACAAAACAATGACAGATATTGTCCAGAAACCCTCACAGGTACTGCATTTATCATAAAACAATATACTCAAATCACAACATGTCAAACTGCAGCCCAACAGGCAACAACAGCTGTCAGTGTGTCAGTGTGCTGACTTGACTATGACTTGACCCAAACTGCATGTGATTATCATAAAGTGGTCATGTCTGTAAAGGGGAGACTCGTGGGTACTCATAGAACCCATTTACATTCACATATCTTGAGGTCAGAGGTCAAGGGACACCTTTGAAAATGGACATGACAGTTTTTCCTCGCTATTTATTATAATTTTCTATTTTATTTTTATGAAATGTTTATTTATATGTTTATATTTCTTATTTGTTTATATTTATTTATGTCTTATTTTTTATTTTAAAATGTAACATTTATTATGTATTTTTATTTTTGTTTATATTTATTTTTTATTTCAAAATTTAGGATTCATTTTATATTTTTGTTTATTATTTATTTATATTTATTTATTTTATTATTGTTTATTTTAAAATGTATTGTATATTTTTTATTTTCGTTTATATTTCTTATTTATTGATATTTATGTCATTATTTTTTATTTAAAATGTATTGTATATATTTTATTTGTTTAAATTTCTTATTTATATTTATTTTATTATTTTTTATTTAACATTTGATATGTATATTTTGTTTATATTATTTATTTTTTATTTTATGATTTAAAATCTATTGTTTTTATAACATTTTTTGTTCATATTTCTTATTTTATATTTGATAATTTAAGATTTATTATATATTTTTTTATTTTGTTTATATATCTTATTTATTTTAATTTATTATTTATTTTTAATTCAAAGGAGAAAAAAATAAAGCGTTTGTTGTGGTAGTTGACGATTGCATTAAAAAAAGAGGAATATTTAATTATAAAATGTGGTTTATCAAACTCACACTTAATTTTTTTAAAAACTTATTACAGCATAATTATTTTAGGAAATATGCATGACTTTCTCATGTACCCCCCCGCAGTACTCCAACGTACCTCTAGGGGTACTAGTGCCACCATTTGAGAAACACGCTTGAAATAAACATTATTTCCTTGAATACACACGCACACAGGTTTGTCTTAAAAACACCGCTTCCTGCAGATGTGTTTTTTGGGATGAGGAGAGTCGGTTCGGCTTCCTGTGTGTCACCTCCATGGTTTTGTGTGCAAGTGTGTGTGTGTGTGTGTGAATCGATAGTGAGTGACAGGAGGGAGGGCTGCTGATGTCGAGAGTGTTATTCTGGGCTCTCCTTATCACGGCAGGCTGTTGGAGCCCACGCACACACACACACACACACACACACACACACCGATGATGGAGGTCGTATTGTTTGTGACACACGGGGAGCAAAGTCGTTTTATTTTGGCGAAGCACTGCGGCTACACACACACACACACACACACACACACACACACACACACACACTGGCAGAATAACATCCACACACACTCAGCATGAACTCCTTTCATCAATTTGGTGTTTTTCATTCTTTTACATGGAGCATTAAGTTCTTTTAATGGAGCACAGTGGTTTGTAAAACACACACACACACACACACACTCGGTCAGTTGTTTTGCCTCCTGGCTGAGGTATGTGTGTGTGTGTGTGTGAGTGTGTGTGTGATTGTCTAGCATGCACAAACAGAGCTATCAGTTGTCACACTGGGTCGGGTTACATCTGTGTGTGTGTTCGTCTGCGGTAGTGTTCACATTCGCCTGTTTGTGTGCTGATATTTGTGTGTATTGTTTGTGTTTGTTTTGCTGGTTGTCGTGTGTGTGTGTGTGTGTGTGTGTCTGGTTTCAGTGCTGCTTTGTGCTGTTGGTTAATTGATAAAGGTTAAAGCGTTGGCCGGCGGGGATGCTGAGGTCACCTCGCTGCAGCGTGAACGTTTTAAGAGCGTCCACACACAGTTTATCAGCCGTCATTGATCAGCGATTAGATGATGAAATGACCTCTATCGGCTGGTTTACGTACCCGGCTATAAGGTGTCATGTTAGTCGATATATCACGATATGAATGAAGTCAATATTTCTGCTGAGCTTTAAGGCTTTAATTTACCTTGTAGGTAGATTCAGAACGTGAAACATGACGAGAGATGTGGGATGCAAACAGAAAACTTGTTTAAATTAGGGCTGCGAAATTCTGCTACCAATATCCGATATTTTGTTTATTTTGCTTTTATTCATTTCCCCTTTTTGTGCCAGAGAAAACAAACCTCTTCATTATGAAACAAATATCTGAGCTGTTTTAAAGTCAGTGGTTTTGAATAAGCACAAATTCAATCAAACAATCTTTTAATAAAACCGAAAATGATACTTTCTTTTTAAATAACCGCTTTTAAAACCTTTTCAGCTGCTATACGACTACCTGCTCAATGAGAAGAATGTTTCGGTATTTACACAGCACCACAAAAATAATTAGTTCTGTGAAACATAAATGTAATGTAAATGTATAAGCCATTAGAAACATAAGCAGTTAACCAAATATTAACGGCCGCCTAAGTATATGAGGCGACACATTTTAGTATTTTTAATTTTTTTTAATCCGTCCGAGAGAGCGACGCCTTCCGCGATCGGTTAACTAGTGGACTAGTAACGACAGAACGCCGCCGGGGAGCGGGCGAACAGCTCCGGCTTCACTCTGCTCAAATGGGGACTGGATTCCAGTATGGGGGGACGGACTGCTGCACGCCATGGACGATGTTCCCGCTTTAACCTACTGGTTGCTGCGGGTCGCTCGTTGGACTAACGGGCTTCTAGTGACACATAAACACGAAGTTCTTTAATCCAGACCAAAGTGATTGTTTTCAAGAAATCTTGGAGATTATTGAACTTAATTTTTTGTTTAAGAAAACAATCTTATTTTCCGATAGGCTGATGGCAGTCAACAAGACGAATATCGTCTGGATACCGATGTCTGGCCGATAAATCGGTGCATCTCTACTATCTAGGATGCAAATAGCTGGATCGGGTATCGGTGACAATGGGGCCGATCTACTCAGTTCAATTCTATATTTATATACTATATACATTATATACTGACATTTTAATTCTTGTTCAAGTTTTGAGCGATTTGTTGCTGCGTTAAAAAGGTTTACACTAATTTTGAAGATTTTTTTACCAAGTTTCTGGTGTACGATTTATTATTTTTTTAATAAAAAACAATACAGTAAATGTAAATCTATGTATTTGTTTGTCACATTTAGTTTGTAAAGTTAGGAAAACAATGTTTAAATCAAGCCTGATGTTTCTTTACACATAACAGAATGATCAGTCACTTCCACACAGCGAGGCATACAGCTTATTAAACACTGGTATTGTATCGGTACTCAGTATCGGCTGATAACCAAAGCCCAGGTATCGCTATCGGGACTGAAAAAGTCAGATCGGTGCATCCCTACTACTACCAGGTATAACTTAACATGTGATTTAATAATAAAAAGTTTGTTTTGTACTTTTATTTTACTTTAACTTGAACCACAGAAACTACTCGGAGGGTGTGCATTATTTTTAGATAACGGCTGTTTCTGCACCGTATGCTCCAGCTTCTTCTTCTGCTACTTGTTTGGAGTTATTATTGTATATTTGACAAAAGTTGCCATTTAAAACTTGCAAAATATGAATACTTCTACTTTGCCGGCTGGGATAATGCGCTCCAGCCTGTGCAGTTATGGACAATAACAGCACATCTCATCATGGGTTATTATCACCAACACTTTTTATTACATTGTCTATCCAGCAACTTGGTGGCTGTGAGCTGTGTGTGTGTCTCAGGGGCAGAGGAGGTGGTTTCATGCTTCACTTACCGACCGACCAACCAGCCGGGGCGAGAGACATAGAGGGAGGGATGCTCTCTCTCTCTCTCTCTCCGTCTCTCTGTTTTCATCCGGAAAACAGAGAGAGACGGAGAGAGAGAGAGAGAGGGAGGGAGGTGAAGATCAAAGTAAGAAATATGACCCTCTGTCACCACGGAGAAGAACTGATCCTCTCCCCCTGAGTGTGTGTGTGTGTGTGTGGTGTGTGGTGTGTGTGTGTGTGTGTGTGTGTGCAGACTGAACAAAACAGCGAGAGGGGAGAGGCAGGTCAACGTGTGTGTGTGTATGTGTGTGTATGTGTGTGTGTGTGTGTGTGTTGGGAAATAGATAATGTTTCACAAAGGCTGTTTCAGTCTCCAACTTCAAAAGGAGGTGGGCGAGAGACATTAACAACAATAGAGTAGGAAGAGAGAGAGAGAGAGACTTGTAGTTTAGGTGTATAAAGTATTCAGATACTTCAGTTAACGAACTAATAGACCCGGTGGCGTTTTGCCACAGCCATCCAGACGAGTTAGCGAGCTTTAAACGCTTTAATTAAAACTGTTACCAGCGTCAAAATGTCTGGTTGTCGCGTGTTTGGTTGTCGGAATCGATATTCCAACATCAGACATCGAAGTGTTTCGGTTTAAAGAGTTGACTGGTGATTTTCAGACAAATGCATCCGTGGTTGCTCGTAACAACTTGCGTAAATTACGTCTGCGCGATTTTGCAAAAAATATCGAATTGCTAAACTATTTTGAGTGCTAATTTTTACATCATTAATTTTCATTTTCATTAAAAAAAAAACATATTAAAATGATAATGGTGTGACTTTTGTGGGGATCATAACACGGTCACTCGTTAAACCGAAACACCGGCAGCGCCTCAAGCTATTAAACATGTTGACTACCGCTAGACTGAGGACGGGATTAAATATGCCCCGTGTCTGTCATGGTATTTGACGTTCTGTACACGACCACAGATAACGTAGCTGTAAGTATCTAGTGACGTGTAGTATGCTCGTTATTTATCGCTGGTGTAACGTTTATATATAATTTGTGTGCAAAAATTGTGGATTTTGGCAGTCACCATGTTGTTTTTCTGAGGTCGCCTTCTTGGTTTTTGGCCGTGGCCATCATATTTTTTTTGGGCGTTGCTATGTTGGTTATTTGGCCGTCGCCATCATGTCCTTTTGGCCGTCGCTACATTGGTTATTTGGCGGTCTCCAAGTTGGTTATTTAGCCGTCGTCATGTTGGTTGTTTGGCCGTTGCTGGCTGTTAGAAAGAATGACAGTTTAAGGTAATTCAGCTTCGGCTTCACTTCTCAGACCTCTCAGAGGTCGCCCGGCGGAAACAACCATTTTTGCATTTAGCTTTCTTAGTGTGGACGTAGCTCAGGTGACAGAGAGAGAGAGAGAGGGATGGAGGGATGATGGAGGAGGTGAGGGAGGAGGTGTTGTCTGCAACAAGATTATTTGATGCCTGTGAACACACACACTTAAACACACACACACAGTCTCTTAGGTGCACTTAGCAGATTGGTTTAGAAATCGCATTAGGGAATGTCACAACAGCTTTTCCTCTCGTTCACCAGGTAATCTCTCCATCCTCCTCCTCCCTCTCTCATATCTCTTTACTCTGCTCCTCCTTTTCTTTTATATCTCTTCCTCCCTGACTTCTCTTTACACTTTCTTCTTCTTCCTCTTCTTCCATTTATCTGTTCATCCCTCTTTCTTTATCTCTCCACTTTCTTTGCTCTCGTTTTCACCATCCTCTTTCTGTTTTATTTTTCTCTGCTACTCCCTCTCCTCTTCCATATTCCTGCCATCTCCTTTTCCTTTCATTAGTCTCTGCCACTTCTTCTCCTCCTTTTTCCATCTTTTTTCTTCCATCTTTTGATCCATCTCTTTATCCTCTTCTCCCTTGTTTCCTAACCTCTTCCCCTCGTCTCCTTCTATTCTCATCTCTTCTCTTCTATCTTTTGGTCATCCTTTATTGCTCTCCTCATTCACCAGCCTCCCTTTTCCTCCTCCTCCTTTCTCTCCTTCCATCTTTTGGTCCACCTGTTTATCTCCTTCTCCCTTGTTTCCCCCCCTCTCTCCTCTTCATTTTCTTTTTTCCTCCTCCCTCTTTCTTCCCTCCTCTTCCATATTTTGGTTCCTCTCATCTCCTTGTTTGCTTTCCTTTCTTGTCATCTCCTCTCTCAATTCCTCTTTCTTCTTTTCCATCGTTTGGTCCATTTGTTCTTCCTCTCCTCTCCTCCTTTTCCCGTTTTTTCCTTCTTTTGTCAACTCCTCCCTTGTTTCCTCCCGTCTTTCCCTCTTCTTTCTTCCTCGTACTCCTTTCTTCTCTTCCATATTTTGGTCCCTCTCATCTCCTTGTTTGCTTTCCTTTTCTTGTCATCCCCTCTCTTGTTTCCTCCCCTCTTTCTCCTCATCCTTTCTTCCGTTGTTTTCCATCTTTTGGTCCATTTGTTCTTCCTCTTCTCTCGTCTCCTCTCTTCTAACTTCTTCTCACCTCTTCTTGTTTACCAGGCAAAGTTTCCTCCTCTTCCTCCTCCTTTTGCTCCAGATCTGTTCATCTTTCCCTTTCATCTCCTTGTTTCCTTTCCTTACTTTTCTTCTCCTCCTGTTTCATTTCCTCTCCTCTTTTCCTTCCTTCTTTCTTCATCTCTCCTTTGGTCTCTCTCATTTCCTTGATTCCTTCCCTTTCTCTTCCTCTCCTCCCTTGTCCCCCTCTTCTCCTCTTTTTCTCACCTCTCCCATTTCTTTGCTCTTCTTCTTACCAACCTTTTTTTTCTTTCTTCCCTCCTCTTCCATCTTTTAGTTCATTTGGTCCTCCTCTCCTCTCCTCTCCTCTCCTCTCCTCTCCTCTCCTCTCCTCTCCTCTCCTCTCCTCTCCTCTCCTCTCCTCTCCTCTCCTCTCCTCTCGTCTTCTTGTTTACCTGTTTTCTTTTCTTTCTTTCCTCTTCTTCCTTTCGGTCCAGATCTGTTCATCTTTCCCGCTCATCTCCTTGTTTCCTTCTTGTTTCCGTTCCTACTCTTCCACATGTTGGTCCATCTCTCCTCGTCTTCTGTCCTCGTCTCCTGTCCTCTCCTGTTCTTCTCCTCCTCCTCCTCCTCCCTCACACCCTTCTTTCATTCAATCTCCTTGTCATTTACCCTCGCCCCCTCTCTCTCCTCTCCTCTCCTCTCCTCTCTTCTTCCACCTGGTCTTATCCCTCTATTTATTGTGACAGCTTGTCAGAGGTGTGTATATATATGTGTGTATATATGTATGTGAAAAAAGAGTAGCAACCGACAGATTTACAGTTTATAGCGAGCGCCCTCCGCACACCGCTATATCAAAGAGAGAGGAAGAGGAGGAGGAGGAGGAGGTCAGAGGCGAAGGAGGAGATGAAAGGAGAACAGAGAGGAGGAGCTGAGAGGGTAAAGAGAGGGCAGCAGGGGGATGACAGCTGATCCGTGTGTTTCCCACAGACAACATGTTATTAATAAAAACAGGGGAGAAAAATGTAATTATCAGCCGTTTTTAAGACGAACAGACGAGTGTGTGTGCAACAATAATTATAGCTGAAATCAATTAAAAACATGACAAGAGCATGTGTGTGTGTGTGTGTGTGTGTGTGTGCGCGTCGCCCACCAGCGTCCTCGTCATGCAGAAACTTCAGCAGACAGCGTGTTATTAACAAAAACTTTAACTTGGTGTAATTTGTAATTAGCAGTGTGAAAACATGTCATGTGTGTGTTTGTGTGTGTGTTTTCTTAAAAACTTAAAACTCCTTTTTTTTTTGTTGCTATTATTGCAAATTTTTTGGGGGCTTTTGTGTGTTAAGTTTTTATTGCCGTGTGTGTGTGTGTGTGTGTGTGTGTGCTCGTCACAACCGCCACCGCCACCGCCACCGCCACCCTGCGTCTCCTTCCCAGACAGCGTGTTATTAATGAAAACGTATAATAATCCATTTAAAAACATGTCATCATGATTAGAATAATAACAGTGGTTAAACTGACTGAGACGTTTACGGAGGAAGAAGTTCTCATCATCATCATCATCATCATCATCATCTACCGGCGTGGGAGTGTGTGTGTGTGTGTGAGCAAACAAACATGTGAGCGCTTCAGTCGAGTGGCAACTTCCTCCAAACTGGGTTTGTTTCCTCTATTGTTGACGTATAAAAAAAAAAGAAGACACTGGACAAGAAAATGGATTTACAAGAAACGCTGTTCACAAAATAAAATGAGGAATCTGACAAGTTGTCTTCATGAAGGGGACGGAGCTTTTACCTGAAGTTTAATAGATTTAAACTCTCTAAACGTCTTCTCCTTTTTGTTAACAGACGACTTCGAAGTGAACGCCGGCTCTTTCTGCTCACAAACTTTGTCATTTTTACAGCTAAACCGTGCACTACAAGACGATTCTGAAAACATCTGAGAAGAGAAATAGGCATTAACGTAACATAATATTGATTCATATTCGATCAGCGCGGCCTAGTTTGACCGTTTGGTTGGAGTTCGCGAGTGATTGACAGCTGCTCAGAGATGTTTTCCTCCAGTCTGTGAAATCTTGCAGATGCCGTTAGGAGCACTGGAGGACACAGAGGCACAGTACTTACATTTGGGTATACCGAGTACCGATACGAGTACTCCTCTGTGCCAAAAGACCCTCGTTAACAGCTAGCTGGAGGGTGTGAGCGACACACGGCAGGCTGGGGAGTCCTGCATACGAGGCGGTGCGCCGCGACCGGCTCTAGGTCGGCTCGGAGAGACTCGGGGCGAAGGTGGCTCGCGGCCGGAGCTTTACAGCGCTCCCCGCCCGGACCTCGCTGCACCGTGGACAAAAGGGCTTGCAGCGCCATCTCTCCCCGCCGGGACGGCCCCCTGCTCCCGGTGCGACTGTCGACTGGGGCGGACTGTCCTCAGTGCGCCCCAACCACGTCGTGCCGCCAGATCGGGTCTCGGCCCACGTAAAAGGCGCCAGGGGTCTGCAGCGATGTCTGCAACCCACCCGACCCGTCTTGAAACACGGACCAAGGAGTCTAACGCACGCGCGAGTCAGAGGGTGCAAGCAAAACCCCGTGGCGCAATGAAAGTGTGGGCCGGCGCGCGCCGTCTGAGGCGGGATCCCGGCCCAGCGGCAGTAAAATTAGAGGTTTTCTAAAGGGAGTCTGGTGCTCGGAAACACTACCGCTTTTGTCCACAGGGACCGCCAAAATCAACCCAGAATTAAAGTTCCTCTTTGTAACTTTAAAGTTGTGGCGTTAGTACTTTTACCACCACCATAGTGCAGCTTTAAAACAATAAACCTACTAGCACCTGCATATCAGCATATAAAAGATTTTGTTTGTTTTTTTAACCACTAAACGCGTCTGTTGTTTCTTCAGTTCGCAGCTTCTTCAGCAGCAGGGAGACTTCCTCATGTTGAATATCTGAAAACATTGTTTTTGCGGCTATGAGCTTGTCATTCAGTAGCAGCGCGGTGTGTAAATGTGTTTGCATGTTAACTCGTGTATATGTGATAGCCTACTGCATGCTTTGTGTTGGTGTGTGTGTGTGTGTGTGTGTGTGTGTGTGTGTGCGTGTGTTGTGTGTGTTCAGGCAGACATGCTGTCGTTTTGATAGCTTGTCATTGAAGCGATCCGGTCCACTGTAATTTTCTACTCAAAGGAAACAATGCAACAATACATGCTTCGCTGTCAAAAAAAGAAAACCCTCCACGCTCTGTTTGTGTGTGTGTGTGTGTGTGTGTGTGTGGTGGGTGTTCATGCTCTCGTCCTCACTGTAACTGTTGAATCTTAGTTTTCATCTTTCTTTTCTCCCACTTTCTTCTATTTCTGTTTTCTCTCTTTTCCTCCCTTGTATCTATTTTTTCCGTTCACCTCTCTGTGTTTGACGTATTGGTGTCACTAATAAATCATCGCGGTCCACCTTTAAAAGAGAGAGAAGGATGGATGTTGTTTAGCATCTCATCAAAGTCACAAGGTGTTTTCCTCAAAAAGGTGCAGACTGTTGTTGGATTTTAAGATTCCCAGCAGGAAGTCTTGTTTTACTTTTCTTCCTTTTTAAACTTTTTGTTCATTCAGAAGATCCTTAATCTCTGAAATCCCTCATGAATGAGCAGGTAATTCTTAATATCACATCTTCTATACAGAACTGCATTAGAAAAATAACATATTTAAGAACTTGAAGCAAAAGTAGAGGCTTGAACGTTAAAGAATCCACAAGAAATGACAATAAGAAGTTATAATATTAGGTACAACTTTATAATAATCATCATTTATAAATGTTTAATTGATAGTTAATTGAAGGTAATAGTTATTTTACTGTTAAAAAACAACAAAGTGATAATTTATAATGTTACTATTTATTAGTAATGCTTTAATTTATGTTTTTCCAACAGTTTATTGTTGCACACATTATAACATTTTATATGTACTATATATGTATATAAGTATTTATTAATGATTAAGATATTTTTTGTAAACTTAAAAGACTTTTTTGTAAGTTTAAAACATCTATAAACATTACATAGATAGATATTTATAACACATTGTTAAATGGTTAATAAATACTTTGTGATTCATCTATAAACAATATTTAGATATATAGTTAATACTTTGTTAATGGTTAATAATTGGTTTCTGGTCCATCTATGTAATTTTTAAAGATGTTTTTACAAACAATAACTTAAAGGTTTAAAATAATTTGGTAATCATTAACACATACTTAATTTAATATACAAAATGTAATAGTATAAAGTAATTATTTCCTTTCATATTACACAAACTAATAATACAATAACAGAATTTATTTAATAATTACTAAACATTGATTATCATTTAATTGTTAACAGTAAAATAACTAAGTTTAATTAACTATAAATATACCATTCATAAATGATGTTGTTATAAAGTGTTGTGCTGGTGAATTTGCAGGATATGGTTTAAACTCCAGAAAATGTAAAATGCAGAATATAAAACACAAAATAGGTAGAAAAAAGAAGCTGTTACTTTCAACACGACATCAGCCTCCGGTCCTCGTCCACTACATGAATGTGGTTTGAAGTCTAAATACATGTGAAAACCACGTGAATAGCCTGCAGGATTATAATAACGTAAAGCGAGATTAAACCGCAGCTGAAACGCCAGTAAAAATCACATACTGCAACCTGACATAAAAGCACAGTCAAACCCAATAAAACCACACACTGTAACATGAAAGCACAGTGACACATAAAGACCACTCATTAACTGAGATTTTAATTATGACGGCGGCCAGTTTATTCCCATAAAAGTCTGGTTTAGTAAATATGTTTATAGGCCTAAACGGTCTACTTAACTGCTGGTTTAACCAGAATAGTTCTGCTTTCTTACACAAGACTTTTTTATCTATTCAATTAAAATAAATATGTTTTATATCAGTTTTCTCACAGGTAGTTAGGATAGCACACAGACTGCTATAACTGTTGGATTTAATAACTTGAATTAGTTGTAATTCTACAATGATTAATCTACATTCCAAATAATTACAACTTTGTAAGAGTTGGCGTCATTCTGTTTCAGAGCAGATGTGTGTTAATGCAAAATGCCATTCATTTATACACAAAGTTTAAATTCTAAAATGATGATTCAAAGATCAAATGTATAAAAGTTTATTAAGCCGTTTAGCAAGTAAAACATGATGTGCCGTTTCCCAGCAGATGGTAGGAAAGGGACTGTTTGTAACTTTAAACACACTGCGCTCATTCTCGCTCCACCTCTCACGTGCATGCTGCTCACTCCACACTGCAGAAGAGTTAGTTTAGCTCTGAGAATATCTAGTGGATGTACAGTGGACGTTTGTGCAGAAATAACTGCTGCAGCTCCTCCAGACCAACAGAGGTTTCCCGTGTCTTGTGAAGTGAGAAACGCGGTCTGGAGGCTGAGGCAGGAAAAGCCAACACTAGGATCAGCATTGATTCATGGAGAGACCTTCGTCTGGTCAGCTAACATTACTGCCAAGCAGCTGAAATATAGAGTGATATTGTGCTTTTAGCTGACGTGTGTCTCCTCACTGTGTTGAGCGATGCTCCTTCATGTCTATGTAGAGCGAGCACAAGCGCGAGCAACAGGACGCTGACTTTAGTTGACTTAACGGCCCCAGGTGTCACCGTTAACAAGCATTTCTGATTCTTTCAAACAGTCCCTTTAAAACACAAATCATTGATTTGGGTTAATGACTGAAATTGAATCAAATTAATTCAGCCATTCATCTCATTAAAGAACTCATTTCAAATAATCAAATTAACAAACTAATTCCGAATCAGAAACTATTAACATGTTTCTTCAGAAGCTTTTAGAAGTTAAGCTAGCGGGCTCAGAAACTGCTCCGAAACCACCACACAGACTGAAATTAATCCAAATTCATTCAATTACACGAAGACCTCTGACCCGATTTTAATCTAAATCTCAATCAAATGTATAAAATCTTAAACACATTGGACACACCAGCTTCCTGGCAGATAGCGAGTGAAGCTAGGAGTCGTATACAAACTGACACAAGTCATTGATTCAAAGACTGAAAGTAATGAAAATCCATTTACTTTTAAATAAAAAAAACTAAAATCTCAATCAAATGTATGAAATCTTTAACTCGTCGGACACGGCAGTTAAACAGCAGCAGATTAGGTTAAGCTAGCGGGCTCGGCGCTAATCTGAGCCCGCATTAATCATTGATTCGGTGTCTGCCTGTAATTGATATGTAAATAGCATGTTTAACCTCCATTTACATGTGTGTTTGTGTGCGCCGACGAAGGCCAAGGAGTGTGTGTGTGTGTGTGTGTGTTTGTGAGAAAGATGGAGCGAGTGTGGGAGTGCAAGAGGCATGTTGAAGGAGGGGGGGGGTCGCTTCCAAGTTACAAAAGAAGTTAATTAAAAATGAAAAAAAAAAAAAACGAAAGGGAGGGAGAAGACGGGAGTGGACGGAAGCAGTCGGGGGTGGACGGAGGGGGAGAGAGAGGGAGGAAAAAATAAAAAAAAGAAGGAGAGGAGGGGAAGGAATGGAGGGAGGGAGGGAGGGAGGGAAGCAGTGTTTTATTGAAAACGGGTGGACAAACAGTGTGTAATTGGCTGGGGCCGCAGGGGCTAAAGGAGAGGTTCAAAGAGAGGAGAAAGAGATAGAGAGCAAATTAACAGATAGTGGAGGGAGGAGGAAGGGAAAGAGATGACATGGGAGAAAGAGAGAGGGGAAAAAAGAAAGTGTTGACTCAGAGAAAGACAAGATCAGTGGATAAGAGAGAGAGAGAGAGAGAGAGAGAGAGAGAGGTGAGCTACACTACATGGTCAAAAGTATGTGGACACCTAATCATTACACCAACATGTGATCATTGATTCATTAATCTGCTGCGAAAGTCTTTCCACAAGATTTTGGGAACCTGGCTGAAGAGTTTAATTTATTATTAGTTTTAGGTATGAAAACAATGTTGCTTTTCTTTTAGCCATGATTTAATACCTCTATTAAAAATAGGGCTGTCAAAGTTAATGTGATAATAAGGCCTTAACGCAGATCTGTTTTAACACCAATCATTTCTTTACTGCATTAACACAACTTGCGCTTTTTAGGTTGTAGCAGGTTCAGTTTTAAAGTTTGAGTGAAGATACTGGTATCATATGACACTAGAGAAGCTGATGAATCCATCGGTACCAACCATGTCATACTAGCTTGCCGTAAAGGAGGTTAAATAACGCTCCAAACTTGCGCTACATTTTGACGAGAAAAAAATTGTCATGGCCATTTTCAAAGAGGTCCCTTGACCTCTGACCTCCAGATCAGTGAATGGGTTCTATGGGTACCCACGAGTCTCCCCTTTACAGACATGCCCACTTTATGATAATCACATGCAGTTTGGGGCAAGTCATAGTCAAGTCAGCACACTGACACATGCTATTTTATTTATACTAAATACAGTACCTGTGAGGGTTTCTGGATAATATCTGTCATTGTTTTGTGTTGTTAATTGATTTCCAAATAATAAATATATACATACATTTGCATAAAGCAGCATATTTGTCCACTCCCATGTTGATAAGAGTAATAAATACTTGATAAATCTCCCTTTAAGGTACATTTTGAAATGATAAAAAGTAGGCAATTAATTTGCGATGAATCACAATTAACTACGGATAATCATGCGATTAAATACCTTAATCGATTGACAGCCCTAATACAAAACAGTATCCCTCTTAGTGGATACAGACATTTACTGATGAAGTATGAATCACACAAAAGCACCACTTTAAATCTGGTGTTTACCAGAGATGTGCTCATAAGTTTCTTGGAAATAAGTCATTCAGCATGAAAAGAAAAGCATTAAAACTGACTAATCAACTAAAGAAATCTTAGTCGTCTAAGACCAAAACGACTGAAGAGGAGGCAGCCCGAGAAAACATGCAATATTACAACCAACTTTTCAGAATACAATCTTTCATTTTTACCCATCGGTGAGTAAAAAGAGTTAAATCTAGAGCTCCGTCAATTCATCACTAAGTCTCATAGTAGTTTCATAAATGTTTAAAAATCATTTTAAATCATTGTTTCTTGCAAATTCTCTCAATTGTGTCTCTGGGTTTTGGATTATTGTCGGAGAAAACACGACATTGAAGATGTCATTTGAGATATTTTATACAGCAAACGATTAATTGAATAAACAAGAAAATAATTGCCAGACTAGTTAATTAAAGAAACAAATTGTCGTCTTTCAACGTCATGTTGTCATCATCCTTGTGGCTCATACGGGTCCTTGTCAGGTCAACGTAAACGCATCATTTCAGCCAATAATATAAGAGACTTATAACCATATACCATAACCATGTCCATATACTTTTGACCATATAGCGCACGTGTGGTCACCGCACCTCCAGGTAAATAAGGAGCTCGCTTTATTAGCATTTGTGTGTGTGTGTGTGTGTGCTGACTAAGGCTTATCAGATTCTCGAGGGGTAAGAAGAAAAAAAAAAAAAGCCAGAAGAGAGCGAGAGAGGTTAGAAAAAACCTCGGATAGAGGTATTCTCTCTCTCTCTCTCTCTCTCTCTTTCTCTCCCTGTCTGATTGAATGGAAGCTGAAAGGTTGCGACCTCTTTCTAAACACTCCACGGTTCTCAGCATTAATCAAATAACACTCACACACTCAAACACACATACACACACACACAAACTCTTGCGCTGACCTTCACACACTTGCATGCATGCACACCGAACACGCATACATTTAAAAATCATATGGGCTTACGCAGGCAGATGCAAATGGTGGGTCGGCCTGCACACACACACACACACACACACACACACACACACTACCAGGTGAATTTATATAGGATTATCCACACATACCACACTGTATAAACAGTGTCAAATGCCCTATGTGTGTGTGTGTGTGTGTGTGTGTGTGTGCGTGCACATGTTTCCCTCCCTCTACACATCTTTATGTGTGTGTTGGTATATTTGTGTGTGTGTGTGGTCGTAACAGTGACATCTGCACCGTTGGCTAAACAGCTTGCGAATATGCTGATAAAAACAACGCCGGCAGCCAAATTTACAACACCTATAAAACACACACACACACACACACAGGCGCGCACACACACATTAACACACACACACGTACACTCAGAGGGCGTATTATGGTGAGATTTACGGTGTGTCTGTGTGTGTGTTTGGGTTTATTGCAGTTTACAGGACAGAGAGAGCGTCTATGTAAGCAACAACTACACTGTGTGTGTGTGTGTGTGTGTGAGGCAGATATGTGTGTTTTGTTAGTTAAAGGACACCCAGACTCTGAATTTGAATGTAATATTTTTTTATTTTATTTGGTCACAATTAGATTATATGATTCTACTCTTTTTATTTTCCTCTTGTTGTTCCTTTAGATTGTCACCTCTCTGTCCTGTGCAGTGTTTGTGTCTCCAATTTTTGCATTTTAGCAGTTATATTGTGCATTTTTCAGTGATTTTTATTAAGACTTAATTCTTAGATAAATGGGTGTTTTTTGGAGGTAAAACGGTGTTTTAGTGTCAAACACTTAACATGTTTTTTTTGGGCATCAGATCACTTACATGTGTCCAATTACAGGCTCCCTGTAGGGTTTTTGACCACTAATAGCACTACGGAGAAATGTTTTTATTAGCGGGTCCGTGTTTTCTTTGCAACTAGTACACCTGCACACGTCGGGGGTGACGTGACGCAGAATGACAGTAATGTCTGGTTGTAGCAGACGAACACTCAGATAACTGAAGCTGGTTAAATCAATGTGTTTCCAAGTTTTATTCCAATATTATACTCCAGCACTTTGGAGGCTTTGTGAGGCAATGACAGTGGATTTAGTTGCGTATAATATCCATGCTACAGTATATGGACCCTAGCTACAGTCGTTTCTATGGTTACAGTTTTGATACAATGTAGCGTGGACTCTAGCTACAGTCGTTTCTATGGTTACAGTTTTGATACAATGTAGCGTGGACTCTAGCTACAGTCGTTTCTATGGTTACAGTTTTGATACAATGTAGCGTGGACTCTAGCTACAGTCGTTTCTATGGTTACAGTTTTAATACAGTGCAGCATGGACTCTAGCTACAGTCGTTTCTATGGTTACAGTTTTGATACAATGTAGCGTGGACTCTAGCTACAGTCGTTTCTATGGTTACAGTTTTAATACAGTGTAGCATGAACTCTCGCTACAGTCGTTTCTATGATTACAGTTTTAATACAGTGCAGCATGGACTCTAGCTACAGTCGTTTCTATGGTTACAGTTTTAATACAGTGTAGCATGAACTCTCGCTACAGTCGTTTCTATGGTTACAGTTTTAATACAGTGTAGCTTGGACCCTAGCTACAGTCGTTTCTATGGTAACAGTTTTGGTACAGTGTAGCATGGACCCTCGCTATAGTAGTTTCTATGGTTACAGTTTACAGTTCTGACCCTGGGCGGAGTCTGAATTAACAACTAATATTCCAGAGCCAATGTGCCATCGGGCAAGGCAGCGACCCTCTAATTCATAGTACATCCTGCAGTGTAGCAGCGCTGTGACTGTGAATGTGTGGGAGTGTGAGAATGTGCAACAGGAAGTCATTAAAAATTAGCGTAAACATGCTCATGAAACATTTTCCTGGATAAATACAGCACCATTCTTAAAAAGAGTCAGTGCACTCGGGGCAGAAATAAAAGGCCATGCGTGTTTATGCAGCCTATATCAGGAGCTCTTAACCTTTTCTCCAGCCCCTAACCCACACTGAGTAAATTTAGCCTCGGCCTGGGACCCCGGGCCAGAGACCTCGGGCCAGAGACAGAACACACTCTGGTCATCAGGAAACAGACTGGACTCATGCCTGCAACCTGCTTTTCGAGTCCCCAGCTGTATTTGTTGTGGGAAATATTCACCTGTTAATGAAGTGATCATAACATGAAGAGGGTTACGCATGACAAGAGAAGATCCAGCTTTATTAAGAGAGTTATGGTTACTCAGATTCCAGACTTTAATATGGTTGTAAAAAACGTTTGTAGTTTGCTTATTTACAAAGAACAGAGGTTCAGTTTGGATTCACGTCAGTTACAAAGGATCCCGATGGCAACCATGTTTGTTTTTATGGGTACAATTATATCGGCCAGTGTCACATACCACAGCATTTAGAGCCTCCGCTAATGTGGATGCTTATATACAGCATAACAAGAAAACACAACTACACAAAACATGAACGCTTAACAATAAAATCACACCAATAAATTACATCATAAATGTTACAAACAGTCATATTTTTGCCAAAGTATGGCTAAATGCAAAACTTCTGTCTCATACATGTCTTTAGTATGCTACCATTTACCATTTTTTTTTCACCATTTACACCCATTTTGTTTTTATTTATTCAGCTATGAGACGGTTCTTATTCCAGTCATTAAAGCAGTCTTTCCCAAAGACTGGGTCGTGACCCACAGGTGGGTCGCAGGAGATTTTGTTCGGGGTCACCACCATTAAATAGATTTGCAGAATTTCTTCCATAGTCTTTTATTCAAGATTTATATCTGAATTACACCTTTAAAGCCACGTGGAGGAACCTGAATGTTTGTTTATAACACTTAATATCATTTAAAAAGGCTAGCATATATTTTTTTACTGATTTACGAATTGCATTTATTTGATTTTTCAAACTTATATATCTTCAACATGGCTGGTTTACTCATTCAGGATAATATAAGGTGATGCGGCAGTTATCATAAAGTGGGCATGTCTGTAAAGGGGAGACTCATGGGTACCCATAGAACCCATTTACATTCACATATCTGGAGGTCAGAGGTCAAGGGACCCCTCTGAAGATGGCCATGACAGTTTTTCCTCACAAAAATTGAGTGTAAGTTTGGAGCGTTATTTAACTTCCTTCCTGACCCCCTTTTTTAATTTTAAAATGTAAGATGTATTACACATTTTTATTTTTGTTTGTATTTTTTTATTTATAATTTTTTATTTTATAATTTTTTAATTTAACATTTATGATATTATTTATACTTATATATTTCTTATTATGTTATTATTATTTTATTTAAAAATTTACGATTTTTTTATGTATTTTTAGTTTTGTTTATATTTCTTATTTTTTATTTTAAAATGTAATATTTATTATATATTTATCTTTTTGTTTATATGTCTTATTTATATCTAATTATTATTTATTTTGAATTCATACAAAAGAATGCATTAGTAGTGGCAGTTGACGATTGCATTCAAAATAGGAATATTGAATTATATAAAAGTTAGCGTACGTTTGAAGCATTAATTAACCTCCTTCACAACAAGCTAGTATGACATGATTGGTACCAAAGGATTCATCAGGTTTTCTAGTTTCATATGATACCAGTATCGTCACTCTAAACCTTAAAACTAAGTCTGTTGCATCCTCCGAAAGATTAATGCGTTAAAGAAATTAGTTTGATTGGAACGGGTCCAATCAGTCGTGACATCGTAATGTGTGTTCCCTAGATTGACCTGCTGTATGAAAGCAGAGTTTTTGATTCTCAAAAGTCCGATTTTGTCCTTAAATCCCACCTTAAATCCAATAAGATAAGCTGGTTAAGGTGTTTACGTGATAGTTGAAATAATAAAAGCCTTAATGAGGTTATAATTGAATCATTGGAGTGTAAGTAAACACACTGATGGAAAGGTTCTGGAAGTTGAAATGAGAGTCTGCGGTGGGAATCCAAGCTGCTCTGAAGATGAACCAGTTTACTTTATAAAAAAAAGAAACGTCACTTTGTCCTCCGATCGTTTCATTTTCAGTCTTCAGTGTGAAACAGGAATGTGTGTGAATCTCTCTCAACCCGTCTCATGTTCCTCCTCGTTTTTCCTCTCTTCCTCTCCGACTCCCTCCACTCCCCCATCCCTCCATCCTCTCTCTCCCCCTCTTCTCTCTCTGTGGTTCGTATTAGACAATGAAAACAATGAATTTGGTGTCTGTTTCTTTCTCTCTGTGTCACCCTCCCCCACTTCTTTCTCTTCATCTTGCTCGCCCTCACTCCCTCTCTCTCTCATAGTGACCCCGTGTCATACTCTCTCGCCCATGCCAGCAACCCCCACTTCTCTTTTTTTATTTCTTTTTTGTCTTTCTCTTCTGTCTGCTTTTTAGTTTTTTACTATTAGCATCTATTTCTTTATCATCCTGTCTCTCTGTCCCCACAGTCTCTCTGTCTCCCATCCCGTTTTCTGTCTCTCTCTCTCTCCCTCTCTCTCTCTGTCTTTCTATGTGATTTCATGCTCCAGCTGCTCTATTATCAGTCTGTCTGAGGTTGTGTTAACATCAACAATACTGCTACACATACACTGATGGACAGATAGATGGACAGGCAGATAGTCAGATGGGGTGGATCCTCGTCGCATTTCACTCTTCTTTCTTTTTGTTGTTGTGTTTTTTTTGCTGCAGCTGTAACGCCTTTCAACTTTAAACACAAGTTGAAGCTCCACTTGATACAAGACTTTAGAAGTTTAATATGAAATTTAACTCTAAATTGAAGGGGTAAAATTAAATATATTTTAATATCAAAGTATCTTTATCAGGAGCCATGCCGGTTTAATTTATGTATGAATTATGACAACCTCACTGAAGCATTTTTATTCCTCTATTGGCATGAAAATGAGCATCTTTTTCTATCAAAAAAACATTTTTAAGGACGTCTACTGACGTTTAACAAACTAATGAATAGAGTAATACATTATGTTAAAACTATAAAATATTGTAAATTTAAATGCTGTTAAATTAATGTGTTCACATATTTTAATATATTCTAATACTGTTCAATGCAATGCAAAAATGTTGAACCTCGCTCTTGACTCCTCAGCCCCTCCCTACCTTTCTGGCTGCTAAATTATGAATCCTGCTATAGCGAAGGCATGACCCGTCCTACTCTGCCTCTGATAGGCTTGTACTGACTGTCTTCGTTAGTTGGATTGGTTAGGTTTAGGCAGGAGGAGTGAGATTGGTTAGGGTTAGGGTAAGAATATCATGTTATGACAGTCAGAGGCAGAGTAGGGAGGGTCATGCCGTTGCTATAGTAGGATTTGTAATAGGGATGCACCGATACCACTTTTTTTACATTTGGCCGGCGCGCCGGGTCAGATTGGATCCCGGCCCTGCGGGGTTGGGCGCACCACCGTAAAGTGGTATCGATGCCGTTGTATTGGAGCCGTTTTGCAAGTACGAGTACATGAGCACAGTATCGGACCTGATATTGGTATCGGTGCATCCCTAATTTGTAATATTGCTTTCAAGTATATATCAAGTAATATATATCAATTAAAAGGGTCTTAATCAGGAGCCCTGAGGAACGCCAGTTTAAACGAGTCACTGTTATGCACAACAGTTTCTTTCTCCCAAAGTTATCTCCCTCAGTTATAATGGATAGAAAAGCTTGCACCCATGAAGCACCTCGACATCTGCAGACATGTCATGTTTTTTCTCTTATTTCTTTATTGTTTGGTGTCACTTTAATGTGATTTTAAGTTGAGTTTAGACAGAAGTTTAAGCTCAACTTGACTCTTGACTTCTGAGTGTAAACGGTAATTAAGAAGTATCTTAATAGTGATCCCTGAGGAACGCCAGTTTTAACAAGCTGCCCTGTTTTTATGCTAAACAAAGTCAACTTTAATGTGTTTTTAGTTGGCTTTAAGCTTTGACCGAGCAGCTTCATGTTGAATTTAACCAGAAATCTTGAGGAAAAATGTAATGCATCATTAAACGAGTATCGCAATCAGGAGCTCTAAGGAGAGCTGCCATTGCTGTAATACAAAACTGTTTATTTTTCTGCTTTAATAATTCGTTATATACCTTAAATATTCAACTGAAAGACAGATATTCAACTGTACCTTTCCAAAACTAGACCTGTGTTGTTATTCTGCACCTTTCAGAGGGTGGTTTTCCCCTTTTTGTTCACACTCTCAATCTGTGGTTCATGACTCTAAAAGAGACCACCATCTATTTTCTGGATGTCTCCGAGTGAAGGGAGTATTTTCTTTAGCGTGGGTCACGGGGTGAAGCTAAATGTGCTCCGTTCACTCTGAAAACATGACAAGAATCCTCATATAGTCTTTCCAAACCTCCAAACAAATCAAAAATATTTGTTGAGTTAGTTTTTGACTTTATTTTAGCTTGTTGCTAAATATCACCCAACACAAACAAGGCGAACATGAGCTCAGAGAAACGTCCGATAAGGAACTCCCTCTAGAAACCCTCTGTGTTTTTACATGTGACAGAACGGCCAGCTGAAGGAAATGACTTCAGTAAATCAAGAAAACAGTTATTTTCCCATCATGCTCAGGGTGTGGCGTTCCTCCACTTTCATTTTGTAGTTTCTTTTTTTTGTACAATGATGTTATCTTGGCACTGGTGACCTTTGACCTTTTGGGGAAAAAAAAGATTTATGATGGAATTTCTTTCTTTTTACAGCGTGTTTTCTTTACGTTTGTTTTATTTTATATTCTTAAAGTGTTCTTTCTTTTTCTCTTTCTTTCTTTCTTTCTTTCTTTCTTTCTTTCTTTCTTTCTTCTTTCAGAGGGAATCTCTTCTTTCTATTTGTTGTTATTGTGTTTAATATTCTGAAAGTCTTTCTCCTCCTGTTTCTCCACAATGGACGGTCCGAGGGAATGTCTTCTTCTTTCTCCTCCTCCTCCCTCGTTCATTAATCACTCCCTCCCACTGCTCCTCTTTCTCTCCTCCTTCACAGATGTTCCTCTCGCCCGTCAAAACATCTCTGTCTTCTTCTTCTTGTTCTTTTCTTCTTCTCTGCAAGACAATTTGACTCACTGGTGAACCCCCTTCTGCCTCTCCTTTTCCTTTTCAAGCTTTTTTTCTCCTTCTCTTTTCTTTTTTCATTCATTTGTTTTGCCCCTCCATCTCTTTCTTCTCTCCCGTCCTCTTACCTTATTTTTCCAACTTATTTATCTTTCCTTCTTTCTCCTTCCTCTCATCTCCTCATCCATCCTTTCTTCCGTCCTACTGCCCGTTTTTATTGGGGTGTGAGAGACAAATCTTTCCACTGTTGTTGTTTGGATTCTTTCAGGATTTGTCAAATCTCATCCATGTTTGTAGTTTTTGGAGCACGGCGGCTTTTATTCTCTCTCTAACGCGTCGGTACGTAAAGAGAGAAGGAATGTGTGTGTGAGAACATCCATAACACTAACACAACTGGTGTGTTTATGTAGTTGATTCCAGCTTGTATGTATGAATATATGTATGTATGAATGTATGTGTGTGTGTGTGTGTGTGTGTGTGTGTGTGTTTTGTGCAGCATTCAAACATCTGTAACACTTTCCCCCCAAAAAAGTGTGTGAACGTCTCTTTTAACTCAAACACACACTGAGCTTAAAAGCAGCATTTCCTGCTTCGGAGGATGAAAGCTGCATGATTATTTGTCCTGTGTGCGTATGTGAGTGTGTATGTGAGAGTGTGTGTGTGTGTGTGTGTGTGTGTGTGTGTGTGTATCTGAGAGTGTGTGTGTGTGTGTGTGTGTGACCCACTTGAGGCCAACAAATACCACGAGGCCTCGCCGTTCGTGTAAACTCCGTCTTGATCTCATCCTGTGTGTGTGTGAACATGTGGGCCTGAATGTATGCACCTGTGTGAGTGTGTGTTTTCCTAATGGGGATGGTTGTAGGTTAGATGTGTAGTGTGTGTGTGTGTGTGTGTGTGTGTGTTCCCTCATGCTTTGTTTGGGGTGACCTACAAAAGCCACATTCTTCTGCACCCCCCCTCCCTCTGCTGGTGCTTCATGCTATAGGCTTCATCCAGGCCGTGTTATTCAGCAGTAACTGGTGTTGAAATAGAGATTATTATCATTGTTCTTAAAGGAGTAACAATCAGAGATATTGTTAGAGAGTGAGAGGAAATGACTTGTGTGGATTGTAACCCAAGGTCAGCGCGGCACTGAATGTACCAGAACGACGTCTTTTAAAACGGAAATGTTGGTGGAACATCCTGTTGCTTTTTAATGAGGCTTTTTCTTACATAATATTTCTGTTTGAAAAGCTGCGATGTGATTATTGGGCCTCATGTAGAAAGAACGATATATGTACAGTTGTATTTGTTATACAATATTGTTGTATTTTATATATATATATTAGGGCTGTCAAAGTTAACGCAAAGTCGTTTTAAGGCTCCAAAGTTACGCTAAATCTTGGTGAGGAAAAACTGTCATGTCCATTTTCAAAGGGGTCCCTTGACCTCTGACCTCCAGATCAGTGAATGTAAATGGGTTCTATGGGTACCCACGAGTCTCCCCTTTACAGACATGCCCACTTTATGATAATCACATGCAGTTTGGGGCAAGTCATAGTCAAGTCAGCACACTGACACACTGACAGCTGTTGTTGCCTGTTGGGCTGCAGTTTACCATGTTATGATTTGAGCATATTGTTTTATGCTAAATGCAGTACCTGTGAGGGTTTCTGGACAATATGTGTCATTGTTTTGTTAATTGATTTACAATAATAAATATAAACATACATTTGCATTAAAGCAGCATATTTGTCCACTCCCACGTTGATAAGAGTATTAAATACTTGACAAATCTCCCTTTTAAGGTACATTCTGAACAGTTTAATCTGCAGTTTAATGTTTCACATCTTCTATGATGATCATTTATGTTGTTTTTATATCTAAATATGCAAAGAAACTAAAGTTACTATAGCTGTAAAATAAATGTAGTGGAGTAGAAGTAATGTATACTTCTACTCCACTACATTTACTTTATAAATGCGTAATAATATACAAGTAAAATTAAATATTTTACTAGCATAAAATGGAAGTATGTAAAAAAAGAGTCGAGCACTTTATAGCACTTTTCTAAAGTTACAAAGTTGCTTCACAATAATTAAAGTGAAAGAAGATGATGTCACCATGATGTCACCGTTGGGGAGTTTTGTGATGACAGATATCAACAGTACAACAATTACCAGAAGAAATACTGCTCCGACGGCTTCATTTATACGACACATTTACTGCACGTTGTAAAATAAAAAAAGGAACAAAAACAAGGAAAATTATCAGTCAGCTATAATTAATAGAAGACTAACGCTGACTCCATTAAAGCCGGTTAGAGGCTGACTCAGCGCAATCCGGAGAACACGCCGGACTCCCTGAAAACAGATTAACTCGACTACGACGGCATAACGAGGGCAATAACAAGCCGCTTTATTAAAAAAACACAAAAGTTTGGGTTTGTGTGACCAGGCAGAGACGAACAGAGACACGTTTCTCAGGCCGTCTGCTTCCAGGAAAGGGAATGACTGTCACAGACAGCGAGAGGCGATGTGTCACCACAGCCTCGTATTTACTGGAAACAACCGGTGAACTCAGAAGTGTGAGTCGCCGTATGGTCAGATTATGAAGACAGAGATTAGTTTGTTCATCTAAAGCAGTAGTGGAAGAAGTACTCAGATCTTTTACTCAAGTAAAAGTATCACTACCACAGTGTAGAAATCCTCTGTTACAAGTCCTGCATTCAGAATGTTACTTAAAGTACTCATTATGCAGAATGGCCCACTTCAGTGTATTATGTTATTGGATTATTATAATTTCTGGTGCATTAATGTGTTCATCACTTTAATGATGCAGCTGATAATGGTCGAGCTCATTTAATTACTTTATGTACTGCTGGGTAGCTTGTGGAATTCCCCTCATCTTATTCAAACCAGTAATAATAGATCATTATTTAATTGTTGATTATATTTTGTGTTATTAATCTGAAAAGTAAAGATGTCAGAGGAATGTAGTGGATTAAAACATACAATATATCCTCTGAGATGCAGTGGAGTAGAGGTAGAATGTAGTAGAAAATGGAAATACTCACGTAAAGTACCTCAAAATGGTATTGAAGTACTAACTGAAGCTTAAAGGGACTGTTTGCAAGAATCAGAAATGTCTTGTTAACAGCGACACCTGTGGCCGTTAAGTCAACTAAAGTCAGCGTCCTGTTGCTTGTGCTCGCTCTACATAGACATGAACGAGCATCGCTCAACACAGTGAGGAGACACACATCAGCTAAAAGCACAATATCACTCTATATTTCAGCTGCTTGGCAGTAATGTTAGCTGACCAGACGAAGGTCTCTCCATGAATCAATGCTGATCCTAGTGTTGGCTTTTCCTGCCTCAGCCTCCCGACCGCGGCCGGAGGGAACAGGGGAGACACCGGAGTTTTGGTCGGAGACGATAACGTTTCTCTCTGCGGAGCCCCGTCACTTCACAAGACACGGGAAACCTCTGTTGGTCTGGAGGAGCTGCAGCAGTTATTTCTGCACAAACGTCCACTGAATATTCACTAGATATTCTCAGAGCTAAACTAACTCTTCTGCAGTGTGGAGTGAGCAGCATGCACGTGAGAGTGAAGCGAAAGAGCGAGAACGAGCGCGGTGTGTGAGTGAAGGCAGGCAGAGGAGCAGAGTACAGCAGAGACTCCGGTCCTGGAGACTAGATACAACCAAGAGGTTTTGGTGCTTCACTGTAGTTTGTGTTGGAGTCTGAGTCTGTACAGCGTAGACACACGCGAGCGCGCATGGGACACCGACCCGCAATGATTTATACGTGTAAGAAGTTACAAACAGTCCCTTTAAGAAGCTGCAATCAGACTTTTTTTCTTAAAAAAGTACTCAAACTGAAGAATTATCAACATAGTTGGCGATTCTAGTCGATAATTAATTGATTAATCAATTAATTGTTGCAGCTCTATAAGAATGTAAATCTACACTAGTATCCCAGTTTTTAGTTTAAGTTTTATCCTTGTTTTGTTCATATATGGGATGTGGTGTTTACATTGGATTATAGAGAAACTCGGTTGTTTATCTCCCTTTTATAAATGATTATAGGAGTTTTAGAGTTTTGGACGTTGAAAGCTTGTGATGTTTTAGCTTTTTCTATTATTCCTGGTAAGTTTTAGTGGTGTATGTTTCTGCTGTTTTTCGTCTTGCAACCTCTATGGGAGGCGTAAAGTTATTTATAAATGGAAGTTTGGATCAGCGGAGTTTGGATATTTCATATGTAGATGTGTTGCACCTTTCTGTTATTTGATATTTTGCACTACTTTGTACCGCAACTGCTGCACAGCAGTTATCTTAATCTCATCATTTCATTGTTTATCATCACTTGTTGTTGTTTGACTGACCTACTACCAAGTAAGTCAAGCCCAAGAAGCGTTGATCAAAGCCTGGATCTGGTGTTGACATGCCACAATATCTGTGTTTCTATTGGAGAACTCTATTGGTTTATCGTCGATATGATGCTCTCATCAAGAACATCACATTCGTTATAGGTTCTTACCAGCCGTGTTATAAGTATATAAGTAGCCGACCCACCTCCTCATTCCCTCCCTCTCAGAGCTCACACCACCAACGCTCCAGCACACCTTGTGTCCTTTAATGCAGAATGACAACGCTCCTGGTTCGCAGACCTGCTGAAATCCCCTGATGGCAGAAACGGTGTCATTTTGCATTAAATAGATTGTGTTTTGGAGCATAATGTTCCAGTGTGGCCCCTGAAATGAGGCATTGCATCACTCTGAGCTAATATATCCGCCTCAAACTGGATCCTGGAAATGAGCATTTGTACTCATGTTTGACTCATACAGATGATAGTTTTGTTTCTGGTTATTTAATAATCAATCTGTAGCTGGTAACACTTTATTTTACAGGTTTATGATTTCATCGTGTTTTCCCAATAATTTTCTTGAAGGTTTCCTGGAAAGAATTATGTAATTTGGTATAAAAATACAGTTATCAGTTGGTGCACATTCAATTATGTAATTAGTTTAGTTTAGATTCTTTGACACAGTGAGAGAGGATCTCAGGTCATACATATCTGCAAAATGTCAAGACATATCACAGTTAATTGCTTTTAGTCTTTTAGTCAGGGATTCAGAAATATAATTTTTTTAAATGGAACAGCTCTTTCAAGGAAATTCCTATATTTATTTTCCTTTTGATTAATACCAAATTACGTCATTATTTTCAGTAAACTTTTTATGGATTTCTATGAAATTAAAAACCTGCAAAATATTGTTTTCTGTTTTTTAGATGTCAATTGAGAAATTAAGAAAGCAAGAATCATAAGTGTGCAGTATGACTAAACACTGTTGAATATAAACAAATACTTCTTATAACAGAAGTGGCCTGAGAATCATCAAGGTTTCATCAGTATCAAAGTATTTCCAGTCAGGGTCTGAAATTAGCACTCGCCACCCGCCAAATGCGGGAAAATTGTTGGCGGTGGCGAGTGAAATCATCAGGACATCCGCCACTTTGGCAGGCAGGAAAAAATGCTAGTGATGGGAATAGAGAACCGTAGTTGTCCGCTTTCTTGGCATCTTGTTTCTCCATGACTATCGATTCCTCTTATTGATGCTTTCTGACAGTTACGCATGCATAATGACGCGTACGCACTCCGTATCATGTTTCAGTTTGTTTGCAGCCGTTAGCAGCACAGTCCTGCTTGGCTAAATAACGGAGCTACTAATGTTAACGGAGGTGCCATTGAGTTATTATTATGAGACGTTCACGGTCTCTTAAAATGAAGTTTTTGGTGAGAAACTTGAATAAATCCAGTTGTTTGTTGGAGATTTTTTCACATCAATATAGAATAGATATTATAGAGGGAATTATGACCTGTTTAACTTCCTAAGAACTTACCAAGATTATTTTTAATCATAGCAAATATTTAAATAATGGTAATCATTTGAATTGTGTTTTTATGCAAATAACAATAACAAAGTACAGTACTTTGTACAGTACCCTCCATCACCCCAAAAATAGGACTCCCCCAGAAGCTACGGTGTAATTCTAACACTGTAATTTACCGTGTTTATAATATTTTTTTTAATGTAAAATATATCGAACATTGAATGAGATCAGATCTAAAATCTTATTCCTTCATTTAGCGCATAGTGATAGTTGTCTGTACATCCATGGGTACACTGCAAACATGAACTTCTAATAACTAATTCGGCGTACTTTTAATGGTGCAAATTGGCCAAAATGTAAACAAAATGTTAAGAAATGTAGCTCACAGCTTCTTGGTTACATCTCCCAAAGCCCCTCAAAATGATGGGAGCTGTAGTTCCAGGAAATGAAGACGGACAAACACAAACAGACGGATGTGAAGTTGTACTTTGAAGTGTTGGCATGACCCAACAACAACAGTAATGATCCCTTCTTCCTCTCCACATTATAAGGCTGTTAACTCTGTTATCAGTTAGTCAAAGTGTTAGTGTTTGTGTGTAATCAAATACCATCGACAGCCTTTATAAAGTAGGACATCATTAACCGGGCTGCTGGTCTTCCTCTGTCGACTCCATGTTTGGATTCAAATCAAACAGGTTGTGTAGTTAAAGAACAGACGTTTGTGCATCCAGGAGAAGCTAGAAAGTCGTACCGATTGAACAATACGAGCATCATATCTCCGCTGGAGGCCGTTGATCAATAAGAGCGGGTCAATAATTTGCTTCACCAGCTGCAGTTTTATGGCTTTACTTTCTGTTTTGAAGCAGAACTCCACTGCCTCCGGCCTGCTCGCCGCTCACCAACAACAACAAACACAGCTGAATATTTAACCTGCGAGGGATGAAAAGCTCCCGATCCCGTGCCAAAAAAAGCAAATGACAAAGCAGTTTTATTGTTCCAGTAGTTAGCGCGGTGATATATTACCTCCCTCACTGGACGTTTTCTCCTGAATCTCTGCTCTAATTAGCCAGATTACTTCTCTCTCTCTTTCTCTGGTGGGGGGGTGAAATGTGATGGTATTGTTTGTGTCATCTACAGGCCTCCGTAGCTTGCGGGGATATTACAGTAGTTGTCTGCGCCAGAGACGTCTGGTCCCAATCAGAGGTCGATAAAGGTCACGGCGTACTAACGGCACTTGATATTTCATAATAACCTTTATATGAAAGGAGGTTTTGCTTTATTCAGTTAGTCAGATTCTCTAAACACTTTACACACCGGGGGCGTTTTTTTCGTGCAATTAATTAGCACGTCAATATATATATTTTTTTGAGCTGTTGTTTTTGTCATGAACACAAATATTACTTGGCGCCCGATCCCGCGGGGCCGGGATCCCACCTTAACCGATGCGCGCCGGCCCTCACTTTCATTGCGCCACAGGCTTTTGCTTGCACCCTCTGGCTCGCGTGTGCGTTAGACTCCTTGGTCCGTGTTTCAAGACGGGCCGGGTGGGTTGCAGACATCGCCGCAGACCCATGGCGCCTTTTACTTGTGAGGGCGCAGCGAGCACTTTGGCCACGATCCCGGGAAGCACCTTCGCCCCGAGCCTTTCCAAGCCGACCTAGAGCCGGTCGCGGCGCACCGCCTCGTACGCGGGACTCCCCAGCCTGCCGTGTGTCGCTCACACCCTCCAGCTGGCTGGTAACGAGGGTCTTTTGGCACAGAGAAGTACTTGTATCGGTACTCGGTATCGGCAAGTACCCAAATGTAAGTACTTGTACTTGTACTCAGTCTGAAAAGAAGCGGTATAGATGCATCCCTACTTTTTGTACTACAAAACTATCTTGTAAATAATTCCAACACGTCTCCGTTATGCAGATAATCCATCTTTCTTTTTGTAATTATCAACAGAAACTATGACTTTTCCCTCTGCTGAAAGACATCCAACTCTGAAACTCTCTACCTAAAGTCACTTTGTCGCCATAAAGCAGTTTAATGTTTCTGACTTCACATCAGCTGTTATAAAAAAAAAAAAGGGGAATTAAAATGGTTTAAACGGGCGTGTTAAAACGGAGCCTGAGAACGAGGACAGTCGGCCGTTAATAAAGTTGATATGTTAGTTCATCACTGTAAAACTTTACAACTCTTTGAATGTTTATCATTTTTTATAATAACCAGCTCAGTGTGTGTGTGTGTGTGTGTGTGCGTGTGTTTTATTACATTAGTGTTATCACTTTTATAATGGCTAGCTGTGTGTGTGTGTGTTTCCTTACATGGCCAAGGCGACCTACCACGAGGGTGTAATAGAATAAAAGCTAATCTCTGTGTGTGTGTGTGTGTGTGTAAATCTGCAATAATAATATATTCTGGGAGATTCAGTGTGTGTGTTTATGAAAGGAAAGAGCTGTGTGTGTGTGTCCACTGTGACCCAGTGTAAACTAATATTGATTCAGCTGTTGGTGTTATACACTAGTCATAAAACTGGACTTACTGTAGGATCCAGGCTTACCTTCTGACTCTCTCTCTGTGTGTGTTGTACTAAGATTGTCTGCTGTGTTGGTGGTAGTGTCTCTGTGTATATGTGTGTGTCTGTTGGCTTGGATTTAAACCATGTGTGGTTCGATTAAAAAGAAAACAGTTTACGTGTCAAACACGGACATCTGTTTTTCAATCAATCTTCAGCGTGAAATGTTTAAATTCTTTATTCGCAAACAACAGAACGGTGCTTTACTGCCCCCATGTGGTGGTTGGATGAATACACTGAAGTGAAGCCAATGCTGAAGTGTCTTAAACCTGCATTCTCTCTAACAGCCAGCAGGGGGCGACTCCTCTGGTTGCATAAAGAAGTCTGATTGTATAGAAGTCTATGAGAAAATGAGCCTACTTCTCTCTTGATTTATTACCTCAGTAAACATTGTAAACATGAGTTTATGGTCTCAATCTCTAGTTTCAAGTCTTCTTCAATACAGCATGATGTTCATTTAGTGAATTATGGTCCCATTTAGAGTCAAATAGACCATAAAGCAGGGGATGCTTTAGGGCGGGGCTACCTTTTGATTGACAGGTCGCTACCACGGCGATGTCCGTATTTTCGTTTTACAACTTTAACCCTTTCACAGTGTGTTTTCAGTTCATCAAAGTTAATTGTAATATTTTGTTCGCCTAAAAATGTCTTATTCAGCGTTTGGTTGTACTTAGCTCCGCCCTCTGGTGTCACTTCTGGTTGCAAAAACAAGATGGTGACAGCCATAAACCTAAATGGCGACGGCCAAAAACCAAGATGGTGACGGCCATAAACCTAAATGGTGAGAGCCAAAAACCAAGATGGCGACGGCCAAAAACCAAGATGGCGAAGGCCAAAAACCAAGATGGCGAAGGCCATAAACCAAGATGGTGACGGCCATAAACCAAGATGGTGACGGCCAAAAACCAAGATGGCGGAGAGGAGTAAATATACTTATTTTCTGATTAACTGATGATATGAACGTTATTAGAACGAGAAAGAGGCGTCTTTTACATCGATATTACTGTGGGATTGCTTTTTAAATGACTAAGTTCACATTTTCAGACCGGCTGTCAATCATGACGTTCCACCCCCTTTTTTTATAGCATCAAATAACTAATTTAAACCAAACTGATCAGTAAAATGAACACTTGAACAAACATCAGCGTGATAAGAACTACCTGAAAATGACAGAAACCAACTTTGGGGAAAAATGTATTTGACGTGTTCTTCCACTTTTTAATTTGGTCCATGTCTCATCCGCTAACATGGAGGGGGCGGGGCTTATGATCTATACTGCAGCCAGCCACCAGGGGGCGATCCAGATGTTTTGGCTTCACTTTCTTGGAGCTATCATGTCATCCATCTTTATATACAGTCTGTGATCTCAATGCATCAACAGTAGTGGATCGAAATGCAAAAAATTCAGTTAAAATTTGTGCTACTTTTGTAACAAATATTGTGTGATAAACAAAATAAAGAATCATGCAGACAAAGGGTCGGATATGTGAAGACGTTACACAGGAAACCTGATCATTTTAGGCTTTTGAAAAGCTTTTCTTGTCCACACCTGAAGCTCCATTTCTGAGGGTGGAAAAAGGGAGAAAGTGAGCGGTTTGTCTTTTTTTTGGTGTCCTTGTGTATTTGTTTGTGCTCAAGAGACGGATTCAGTGTGTGTGTGTGTGTGTGCATCTACATGTGTGTGTGTGTGATGTATGGGGACGGTGAGTAATACTGCATGTGTCATTCTAAGTCCCCAGAGTTTTCTTCGTCTTCTTCTTCTCCTCTTCTTCCTCTCCCTCTCTCTCTCTCCTTCCTCATGTCCTTCCTCGTTCCCTCTCTCCCATCTGTCTCTCTCTCTCTCTTTATTTCTTCATCTCTCTTTTTTTCGGTGACATTCCTGTCCGGCGCTGAGGGTGTCATCCTTGTTTTCTGCTGACTCGTCGCTTCGCAGACACACACACTCACTCGCACACATACACACACACACACTCCAGCTGTTGAGAGCGTGGGCGTTTATTGGATTGTCTGTGTCCTCTATTTGGATAAGGAGAAAGGAAAGAGGGAGTGCGAGGAAGAAGGAGGAAACAAAGGAGGACAAGGAGTGACAAGAGAGATGAGAGAGAAAGAGAGAGAAGGAAAGAAAAGAAAACAGAGGACAGAGACGAAGACTCAGAGGACAATGTTTAGGAAGACATGAAGAAGAAATCTAAATTAGGGCTGTCAGTCGATTGAAATATTTAATCACGATTAATCAAACATTTTGTATCTGTTCTAAATGTACCTTAAAGGGAGATTTGTCAAGTATTTAATACTCTTATCAACATGGGAGTAGGCAAATATGCTGCTTTATGCAAATGTATGTATTTATTTATTATTGGAAATCAATTAACAACACAAAACAATGACAGATATTTTCCAGAAACCCTCACAGGTACTGCATTTAACATAAAAAAATATGCTAGTATGACATGTTCTAGTTTCATATGATACCAGTATCTTTACTCTAGCTTTAAAACTGAGCCCGCTACGACTTAAAAAATGAAAGTTACGTTAATGCGTTAAAGAAATTAGTGGCGTTAAAGCGAATTTGCGTTATCACGTTAACTTTGACAACCCTAATCTAATTAATAAGAAAAATGAGCAGAGAGGAAGGGACAAAGTATACGCTAATAATAATAATAATAATAATAAATATAATAGTATTAATATTGGTACGAATATTGTGGTTATGTTTAACAATATCACCATAATGTTAGTCATAATTATTGTAAGTACAGTTAGGACATTATTTAATTTTTCTATAATAAAAGGTACTTTTATTTTGTAATTACATTACTATTTTTTAATTATTAGTAACAATTTTTATTCATTTATTTTTGGCATTATTTAAACGTCTCATTTAAAAAAAAATATGATTAGATCTATTAGTGATTATATCGGTGTAAAAAGTTTAATTACAGTATATTTGTTTACATAATACAATATATTGTCTATGCCAGGTTGTGAGAATTACACCGTGTGAAACGAGAAACAATGCGCATTTAAAGTAATTGTTTTAAAGATAATGTGTATATAAATTTGATTATTTATATCTGTTATTAATCCAGTGTTTTACACTATTATACCTTCTTTTAGTGTATTAAATCTAGATTTTTCTTTAGCGTCTCCCCTTCACCTACGCTCTAACTAGCTTTGTTTGAGGGCGTGCCAAACTAGCCGCTAAGCTGGCATTATGCAAATGTGTTACTTGGTGACATCATCACGTTACGAAAAAAGAAAAAGCAGGACTTCAATCGAGGCCTTTCAGGAAGTTCAGGAGCAGAGTTTCTCCCTTTGGCGGCGTGGACTTTGGGTTTTGTAACTTTGCAGATCTTTTACATGCACAAACATCTATATAACACACTAAAGGAAAGAGAAAAAGAACAAAAGCATAATAGGACCTCTTTAACTTTAACTTTTAAGCATGCAGTTAGGTTGCCTTAACCTTTCCTTCACAACGTATTTGGCCAAACCTTTAATTTAAAAACCAAAGTGTTGGTCTGTGTTCCTTTAAGCGACACTAGCAGGCTAAAGATGGACTGCAGAGACCTGAGACAGCAAAGAAAGAGAGAGAGAGATAGAAAGACAGGAGGTGAAATGAAGAGAGGCTAAGATAAAAGATGGTATAGGTAGGAAGAGAGAGAGCAGATGCTCGGGAGAGAACAATGGAGGAAGAGAGAGACATAAATGATGGTCGGTGAAAGAGGGAGAGAGTAAAATGAAGGGAGAGGGAGAGATGAAAGATGACAGGCGTGGGAGGCAGCGGGCGAGCGAGGGAGAGACACATGGAAAGACAGCGAGAGAGAGAGGGAGAGATAAAAGATGTTAGGGGAAAGAGCAGCTGAAGAGAGAGAGAGAGAGAGGGAGAGAGAGGGAGGGGTGTGAAAAAGAGAGAGATGACAGGACGATGAAGAAGAAGAGGAGGAGGAGAAGAGGTGAGCGTCCTTGCACTGTCAGGGGCGATCGATGGCACATCATTTACATTACACTGACTTAACTGCAGAGAGAGAGGGAGATGGAGAGGGGGGAGGAAGAGATTGATAGAGAGAGAGAGAGAGAGAGAGAGAGAGAGGTGAGGGGAGGGAGGAAAGGACAGGTAGAATAAGAGGAGGAGGACGGAGGTGAGGAATGAAGAGTCGGAGGGGCAGAAAATTAACTACAGTTGAGAAGAGATGGAGGGATGGTGGAAAAAAAGGGGATGAAATTGATCGTATGGTTGGGGCAAGTCTTTCTTTCCTTTACTGCCCTTCTTCATTCTCCCCCTCCTCCTCCTCCTCCTCCTCCACATGTCTCTCCTCATTACTTTCATCCCTCCTTCTCTGCCGTCTCTCTCTCTCTTCATCTTTCTTATGTTTCCCCTCCGAGCAAAGATCAACACTGTGAGCCACTCTGCTGCTTGCTAACCGGTTAGCGATGCTACCAGAGTGTTTGCACTGGAATCCTTTTGGGCTAAACGCTGCTTTTACCTCGGGGTTCGGAAGTCGGAGCTGGGAATGACGTCACACCCGAGTTGACCACAATCCGATAGAAGAAGTGGGAAAAATTTAATAGGGTTTGCTCCAGACAGGCAAAACATTAGTTAAAACGCATAACGCCGGTATTTTGAGCATCCAAACATCGTAGCAACATGTCCGCGAAGTTTTACGGTTTTGCCGGTCCGGTGTCCGAGCTTATACGTTGAACCAGCATTTGTCATTATGACGCGTTCTTGCAAATAAAAAATTAGCCGACATCAGCAACCTGTGCTGATGGCGTCACGGCGCTAAATCCAGCTTGTATTGCATTAAGCAATATGACAACGTGATTATCATAATATTAAAAGGACTAAGGGAACCACAAGTGCCTGACATGCCGTGTTAATCTGCATAGCCGAGGCCGGTGACTTCGACATGACACCGGCAAACTGACGGCGATCAAATTTCTAAAATAATAACTAAAGTTCATGTGTTTTTTGGGGTGACGAGACAAGACGGGTTCCCGTCAGTCAGTGTATTGCAAGGCCGGCGGCCCGTAACGTTAGCGAGCGTGCAGTCAAGAGAGTGAGAGCGAGCGTACGACTGACGAGGAGTATGAAGTTCAGTGACGTTATAGCGGTATAACGTAGCAGTGCAGTTTGTGTACCGTTAGACTGTCGGTGCAACAACTCCTCAAGACCCGAGCCAACCTCCCGTGTCTTGCTTGCCACCTGCCGATTAAAGTGAAGGAGGTTAGCCACAAAGCTAACGTCCCAGGCCCGTTTAAGGTCGTCCGTTAAGGTGAGCGTCACAGTGACGATGCTGACATGTTGGTGTTTAGCAGCTTTATATTGTTCAGCAGTTGCAGCAATTTCGCTACTGTACGATTTACAGTATCTACTGTATTTTCCCAAGATTTTCAGTGGTAAGCAGTAAATAAACTGAGATAAGAAACACTTTTTGAATCATTGGGATCATGGGAGCGTTATGACTCCCAGAAAGCATTGCAATGGACAGTATAAGCATAATACATTAGGTCACTGTTTAACAGAATTTCACAGTAAATTTACATTGCAGGTTTACAGTCTACTGATTATGTTGTGTTTACTGCCACAGAAAATAAATTATTGTTCATATACCACGTCCATATCTATCTATCTATCTATCTATCTCTATCTATCTATCTATCTATCTATCTATCCTCTAATCTCCGTCTATTCTCCTCCTTCCCTCCCTCCCGCCCTCATACCATATGTGACATTCCTTCTCAATGTGGCGCATTGAAAACTTCCTGTTGTTATAGTTTGTTATGGAGCACTTCAAAGAGACGGAGGGAGGGACGGCGGGGGGAGAGGGACGGAGAGAGAGAGAGAGAGAGAGAGAGACACAGAGAGAGAGAGAGAGAGAACATGGAGTCTGTTATAGTTTTACCTCTTAAATGCAAACATGTGAGAGCACCGTGTATGAATTATCCCTGCCTCTGTGTGTGTGTGTGTGTGTGTGTTTGCCCACATGCCTAGGAAGTAAGGTAATGACGCTTAAAGCCATCACACACACACACTCACACACTCACGCAGACATGCAGACACACGTTAGCCCATCGACCTGTATAACTTGTCTCGTCAGCGATTGTGTGTCGCCCCCTCTGAGTGAGTGTGTGTGTGTGTGTGTGTGTGTGTGTGTGTGTGAGTGTGTGTGCAGTGTTTAATATTTAATAGGTGCTGGTTAAAAATGCAGGAGTGTTTTTGTCTCTTGTCCCGTAGCACACCTGTTCCTCTGGAGAGAGAGAGAGAGAGAGAGAGAGGGAGGGAGGGAGGGAGCTGAAGGATGGATGGAAATATAGATGGACGGATACATATAAGAGATGGATGGATAAAAGGATGGATGGGCGGAAGGAAAGATAGGTGGATGGATAGGTGGATAGACGGATGATACGTAGATACAGGGATGAATTGATGGATGGAATGATAAACGGATGGATGCATGGGACGATTGGAGGCATACAGACAAACACGTTCTCGTCCACTGTCGTCACATACTGACGCTTTGTCAGACCCCTCTGCGTCACTCTTTTCGGTCGCAGTAAACACGCAGATAAACAAATAAGTGCTTAGGTTCAGGCAATAAAACCACTCTAGAGTACTTAAAACTAATACGTTTGTACAGTGAAAATGAGACTGAACGTTGTGAACATGGGATATGAACAAACAGCTGATTGTAACGTGACGCACGGGACACAAAGAGCGGTCTCCTGGATGAAAGCCTTGTGTTTGTTGGACCCATCCACCCTCCCCTCCCAACCGCCCGTCTTTTTTAGCTCTTAAAGCTACGTCACCACGTGTCCAAGCATCGGTATCTAATGCCGACGGCAGTGAAAAAACATTGGTATTTGACGTCCTAGGAATGAGAACCGGCTGAGATAGAATAGCTATATGGATGGATGGATGGGACAATTGGGGACATATAGTTAGATAAAATAGCTGGATGGATGGATGGATGGGACGGTTGGGGACATATCGATAGATGGAATAGCTATATGGATGGATGGATGGGACGATTGGGGACATATCGATAGATGGAATAGCTATATGGATGGATGGATGGGACGGTTGGGGACATATCGATAGATGGAATAGCTATACGGATGGATGGATGGATGGAGCTATGGATGTATGGATGGATAGAGGTGCTGATTAATGGAAAGATGATAGATGGATATAAGGATAGATGGATTGTTGGATAAATGGACATTAGATGGATGATGGATAAAACGATGGATTGATTTATAGATGACAGATGAATTGATGGATACACAGATTGATACGTGATTGGATAATCGACTAAAGAAACGTTAGTCGACTAAAACCAAAACGACCGATTAGTCGACGAATGGACTGAGAGGGGGGGGCAGCTCTAGATAGATGATAGATGGACAAAAAGAAAGATGGATTAACCGATGGATGGACAGATATACACCCGGAGCAGATGTAACAAAATAAATCCAGAATAAAGGACAGGAAGTAGACGGATGACTACAATCAGAAGAGAAAGATAATAGATAAATAGAGGGATGAAAGGAGGAGAGAGGTGTCATCGGTTAATCAATGTAGTTTTCCTGTTTCCCTCCGTTCTGCGTTTTAAGGTGATTCTTTTTCTCCCTTATTATTTTCGCTCTACTTCCCTTATCAATCAATACTTATTATCGGCCACCTCTGTCTCTCTTTATATCTGTCTTTTTATACTCGTCTTCTCCTCTTTCCCTCCATCTTCGTCAAAAAACAGCAGAAGAAGCGAGAGGAGGAAACACACACACACACACACACACACACACACACAATGAAGTCATTCATCTGTCCAATCAAAGAGGCGGAAGCCCAGAGGAAAGTAAACATCCATCTCTCTCTCTCTCTCTCTCTTCTTCTTCTTCTCTCTATCTATCTGTCTCTCGTTCACTCCGTTAGTCCGTGAGCGTCCATGATTATGATGCCCCAGTGTGTGTGAGTGTGTGTGTGTGTGGACAGACATATATCCCATTTCTCTGGTGTCTCTTTAAAAAGAATAGATTGTTCTTCTTCTTCTGCTACAAACAAAGAGTAAAGACACACACAGTAAAAGAGAGAGAGAGAGAGAGGATGTACGTCTGACACGATTTATGATGGGCGAGAGGTGTGGGGGAGACAGAACACAGACAGAGAGAGGGAGGGAGGTGGAGATAAACAGAAAGAGAGACAGAGAGACAGAGACACAGAAAGACGTAAAGAAAGAAAGAAAAATAAAGACAGACAGAGAGAGGGAGGTGGTGGAGACGGACAGAAAGAAAGACAGAAAGAGCCAGATAAGAGCCGGAAAGAAAGATGTTAAGACAGACAGAGACACCTAAAGACAGAAAGAAAGACGTGAAGACGGAAAGAAAGACAGACTTAAAGACAGAGAGAAAGACCTAAAGACATAAAGGCAGATGTAAAGACGTAGAGATTGACGGAAAGTAAGAAGGAAGCCAGAAAGACAGACATAAAGACAGAGACAGACAGACAGAAAGAAAGAAAGAGGTTAAGACAGAAAATGACCGAAAGAAAGACATCAAGACAGAGACGGACAGAGAGAAAGACATCAAGACAGAGACGGACAGAGAGAAAGATGTAAAGACAGAGACAGACAGAGAGAAAGACATCAAGACAGAGACAGACAGAGAGAAAGATGTAAAGACAGAGACCGACAGAGAGAAAGACGTAAAGACAGAGAAGGACAGAGAGAAAGACATCAAGACAGAGACAGACAGAGAGAAAGATGTAAAGACAGAGAAGGACAGAGAGAAAGACGTAAAGACAGAGACAGACAGACAGACAGAAAGAAAGACATCAAGACAGAGACGGACAGAGAGAAAGACGTAAAGACAGAGACCGACAGAAAGAAAGACATCAAGACAGAGAAGGACAGAGAGAAAGACATCAAGACAGAGACAGACAGACAGACAGATGTAAAGACAGAGAAGGACAGAGAGAAAGACGTAAAGACAGAGACAGACAGACAGACAGAAAGAAAGACATCAAGACAGAGACAGACAGAGAGAAAGATGTAAAGACAGAGACCGACAGAGAGAAAGACATCAAGACAGAGACGGACAGAGAGAAAGATGTAAAGACAGAGACCAACAGAAAGAAAGACGTAAAGACAGAGACCGACAGAGAGAAAGACGTAAAGACAGAGACCGACAGAGAGAAAGACGTAAAGACAGAGACCGACAGAGAGAAAGACGTAAAGACAGAGACCGACAGAGAGAAAGACGTAAAGACAGAGACCGACAGAGAGAAAGACATCAAGACAGAGACGGACAGAGAGAAAGATGTAAAGACAGAGACCAACAGAAAGAAAGACGTAAAGACAGAGACCGACAGAGAGAAAGACGTAAAGACAGAGACCGACAGAGAGAAAGACAGACATAAAGAAGCGATGGAGAGTTTGTGACATCATCATTGACCTCCAGTTGGGGGAGGACAGGAGATGAAAGAGGGAGTGAGGAGGAGACACGGGAGATGGATGGAGAGATGGGTAGATTAATGGAGCGATAGATACAAAAAGACAAGTGACACTGAAGCAGAAAACCAGAAAGAGAGAGGTGTGTTTTTGAACGGTAATTAAATGTAATTTTAGCTAAGAAGTCAGTTTATATATATCTTCTTGATGTAAGTAAAAATTGATGCGTATATAAATGCAACAATACGTACAATGTCTAAACACAAGTCAAACTGTTTCTGTAAATTATGAACAAGAACAACAGTATAAAAAGAGTGCTGGAATAAATACTGAATGATTCATGTTTCAAATTACTTTATAAACATGTGTTCAATATATATATATATATATATATATATATATATATATATATATATATATATATATATATATATATATATATATATATATATATATATATACATGTCCATTTACAGTATATCCATGTGTATATGTCTATGTACAGTATATACAGGTGTACATGTTTATGTACCGTATATACATGTATACCCGTCTATATACGGTATATACGCGTCTAAGTACAGTATATAAATGTATACATATATATACAGTATACGGCATATACACATATGCGCCTATATACGGTATATACAGATGTATTCATGTCAATATACGGTATATACACCTATACGCGTCTAAGTACAGTATATACATGTTTACACATCTATATATGGTATATACACATATACTCGTCTATATACACGTGTCGATATACGGTATATACACCTATACCCATCTAAGTACGGTATATACACCTATATGCGTGTAAGTACAGTATATACATATTTACGTGTCCATGTACGGTATATACAACTATATGCACCTAAGTACGGTATATACATGTATGCGCGTCTCTGTATGGTATATACACTTATAGGTATCTATGTACAGTATATACATATATACGTGTCTATTTACAGTATATACAACATGCTTATATTTTGTTGATGATGATATGTGTATATATATTAGTAGGTGGGTACATTTATTTTGACTCATGGGTTAACCAAAAAAGAAGAAATGCTCGTTTTATTTAGTTTTCTGAATTGATTGCAGCCGTTATATTAGTGTACTATAGAGAGTATATATTAGTACATTATATTGGTCCAATATACGTATGTGAAGGTAGGCATTAAAACTAAGGGGGAAAAAAAGAAATCATTTAAAATAACATTTTAATACTTTCAAGAAGATCACCACTTCAATGAAAATATTTTATTCAATTGTTCATTCACATCACATAAAACACAGCGTTCACGCGGCAACATGAGCGACTCCACAGACGCAAACAAACTGATGATATAATACAAAAAGTAACCAGGACATCCAAATAATAGAAATACATATTAAACGTTAATAAAAGGGAAAATGCACCACAAAGTTGAACGCATTTTTCCATCTATAATTAAAATTGTTCTAAAAGTGAAAAATTTGAGAATATACAATAAAAATACGAAAATAAGATAAAAATATACATAAAAATACATAAAAATAAATGAGTAAAAATCAGAAGAGGAAAACTTTAATATAATAATATATTAAATTCTAAGAATAAAAACAAAATAATGAATTCAATATAAGGTCCAGGAATGCACATTACTGTCATCTGGACTCCAACAATAGAAACACATTTCAGCCTATTACTGGAATAAAAAAAAGAAGTAGAAGTAGAATGAAAGAAAAAGAGAGAAACCAAAGATATGAATCTAAAGATGACGGGAGGATTGAAACACAAGACCGCTAAATGAAAGAGAAGAAGAACAATAATAACAAAAAAAAGAGAAGAAGAAAACAGCGAGCGAGGAAGAGATCAGCCAGCTGATGGAGAGATAAAAGAAAAGATGAAAGATTTCAGCTAAAGAGGGTTGACCCCTCGCTCTACCCCTCGTATTGACCGCGCCGGGCTTTGATAAACTGCACTCTGTGTGTGTGTGTGTGTGTGTTAGTGTGTGTGTGTGTGTGTGTGTGTGTGTGTGTGACCTCTGCACGTTCCGAGCTAAATCAATCTGTCAAACGTGTTAGCGAGTCCGTGCTTATTCACCGCCATGCCTGTTTGTGCGTGTGTTAGAGAGTGTGTGTATGTGTGTGTGTGACCGACCCTGACCGGCCATCAGAGCCAATGACGGAGTATTGATCAAGGCTCCGTCACCATGGAAACGGCCATTTGGGAGGACAGGCGAGGGTGCGTGTGTGTCAAAGTGGGAAGACTTACTTCAAGGTGGCTCATCAGATCATCGGCTGTGTGTGTGTGTGTGTGTGTGAAATGTCAGCTTCATGTTTTTGTTGTCGTTCTTGTCGGCCAATTAAAAGGTCATCAAATAAAACAAAAATATACATCAGCGGCAAACATTTTAGAAGCTGCTGTGTTGTCTCATTTCAATTAACATCAATAAATCATTATCTCTTTAATTACGAGACATTATTATAATAATTACTGCAAACAGACAAACAGCAGACGGTCTCTGCCTCCAGCTTCCTCTCCGCTCTGGAGTCTCCTGTTTTCAACCACTGAGTCTGAGGATGAAGGGAAATCTGCCGGGTTGATTTACGGCACAAAGCGGGTGCTGTCCATGCATTTATTTATTCTCTGGGCTTAGATGTCGTCTTTTTCAAATCATCGCTGTTGGGCGGAAACTTCTGTATGTCGAAAACCATTGCTTTTCAGAATAATTGAACACTGCTCTGTCAAAGTTGTCTTTATAGATGGTTGCATGTGTCATTATATTGTTCATATTTTTAACAAAATCAAGCTCAAATGGAGTCACGGGGTTTTTGACAAGTGAATGTCGAGATGCTTGTTTTGTAGGCTACATCATTAACTCAAATTTCCTTTTTTGAACCACTGAGTCTGAGGATGAAGGGAAATCTGCTGGGTTGATTTACGGCACAAAACGGGAAAAACGGTGCTGTCCATACCGTTATTTATTTTCTGAGCTTAGATGTTGTCTTTTTTAAATCTGCAATTTTTTTTATCTCCAAAACCGTTGCATTTCAGGAAATGAAAAAAGCCCTGTGTTTTTAGAATAATTGAATACTGCGACATCAAAGTTGTCTTTATATCTGGTCAGATACTTGCATGGGTGAACATATTGTTAATATTTTACAAAATCAAGTCAAATGGAGTTACACGGTTTGTGACCAGCGAATGTCGAGATACGTGTTTTGTCCGTTATTGATTCAAATTTTCCTTTTTTGAACCGATGTGTAAGATTTTGAAGGGAAATCTGCTGGGTTGATTTACGGCACAAAACGGGGAAAATTTTGCTTCCCGTACCTTTTATTTTTTTAGCTTTGATACCGTCTTTTTTAAATTGCTGCTGGAATTGTTGGGCGTAAATCTTGTACGTCCAAAACTGTTACTTTTCAAGAAATGAAAAAAACAACTTGTTTTTTTAAATAATTGAACACTGCGTCGTCAAAGTTGTTGTCTTTATATATGGTCACAGATGCTTGTATATCACATTATATTATTATCTTTAACAAAATCAAACTCAAATGGAGTTACGAATATTTGGACCAGCGAATGTCGAGATATGTGTTTTGTACGTCATTTACTCCAATTTTTCTTTTTTTTAATCATTGTGTCGGATTTTGAAGGGAAATGTGCTGGGTTGATTTACGGCACAAAACGGGAAAAAACGGGTGCAGTCGATACCGTTATTTATTTTTTTGGGTTTAGATGTCGTCTTTTTCAAATTGTCACTGTTGGGCGGAAACGTATGTATGTCCAAAACCGTTGCTTTTCAGGAAATGAAAAAAACAAAAAACAGTTTTTAGAATAATTGAACACTGCTCCGTCAAAGTTGTTGTTTTTATATACTGTATGGGCAGATACTTGCATCTGTCATTATAATGTTAATATGTTAACATCGTAGCTAAATGTGCAGGTACACTGCTTAGTTTTAATTGAGCAAAGAGGTCAGTCAACATCTTTTTGGTTCATTATGAAACTGTGGGAGACACTTCCTCAGACGAAATCACGTCGTCAAATGTCAAAAAAAATCTCTGAAAAACGTAAAAAAAAGTCCGAAAATTATTATTTTTTTTTTAAATGTCTGAAAAGGTCCAAAAGATGTTCAAAAAAAGTCAGAAAAAAGAGCAAATTTAACGAGAAGCTTTTCATGGATTTAAACAGCGAGAGACTTTGCCACGGTGTGTTTTTGTTCTGACGACAAAGGCTGTTCAAAGATTCAATATTATTGTTAATCAACTTTCAATTAAATCGTACTGCGATGATCATATCATGTTATTACAATGATGCATGATCTTTTTTTTTTTTTTAAAAGAAATATGTAACATTAGCAGCACTCTGGTCATCACCTTGGGTGCTTTTAATTACGCTAACATGTGTCCTCGCTTCCCTCACTCGCGTTTCTTGCTCGGCTCCTCCCAGCGAGGACGCGAGGAAGAGACGCAAGGAAACCCTCGGTTCCACAGCGTCAGTTTTAAACGTCGTCAGTTGCTTCATTTTGTGCATGTGCACGTAGTCACTGATATTAACCATGAAAGAGATGCTCTACAGATGATCGGTTAATAGACTTACTAGTCAGACAAACTTTGATTGAGAGACGTTTTATTCCTGTTTATCAGAAGAGAGTTGCTTTCTCTGCTTACTTCCTGTAGGATATTAAAAGACTTGCAGTGAACGACTGCTCGGCTCGCTGATAATGTAAAGCTGGGAGAGTTAAGGAGGCTGGGGGGGTCAAAGGTCACCGACTTACCTGTCGTGTAATGACTTCACATATGTGGTGAAGTGTTTGGGAGAAGAAAGGAGAGCCAGAGGCGGACAAGAGGATTTGTTTCTATTTAAGGGGTTTGAATGCAGTCAAGGTTAAGGGTTAACACACCAATGTAGGTCAGTGGACGGGCGCAGTGTGTGTGTGTGTGTGTGTGTGTGTGTGTGTGTGTTTGTAGCTTGTGCATCTATATGCAAGTGTGTAACAGTGTGTACATGCAGCATGTATGCGAGTGTATGATGTGTGTGTGTGTGTGTGTGTGTGTGTGTGTGTGTGTGTGACCTGCTCTTTGTTCCTGTGCTCGGTGCGGTAAGGAGAGTGGACCGTTGACGAGGATTAATGCCCAACATATGGCAACCCTACGGGACACACACACACACACACACACACACACACACACACACACACACACACACACACACACACTGCAGTCATTACTCTGAACAAAGAACTGTAAGGCTAATGAGAAGGCGATATCATGTGTCCTTTGCACACACACACACATGGCATGGATTCACGTGGATACACACACACACACACACACACACACACACCTTAATGTTGCTTACACATGGATGGATGCAGATGAACACACACACACACACCTGGTACTGTAACATGTATCCGTTGTGAGTGTGTGTGGGAGTTGAAAGGTAGCGGGGGGTTTGTTGATGGAAAGGCTTTAACGTTTGAATGCAAACACCTGTGTGTGTGTGTGTGTGTGTCTGTTGGTGTGTAAAAGAGAGAGAGAATAGTGTGTTTGTTGTACAGGTGTGTGTGTGTGTGTGTGTGATTGAAGGAGAAAGAGAAGGAGAGGTGAAGCAGAGTTCAGAGGAAAAGTGAAGGTTCATGTTTTCATTTCTTCATGCTCCTCTGCCTCTCTCTCTCTCTTTTCTCTCTCTCTCTCGTTCACTCAATGTGTGTGTGTGTGTGTCTTTCTCTCACGTACACGATCACACCCCAAAAACCTTGTCAAGACGTTTTCTCTCTCCCCATCTCTCCATCCCTCCCAGTGGGATCTGACCGATATACCCACATGTTCCTGAAGAGCCCAACATCCGCTCTATTATTATTCTATTCTATTCTATCTATCTAGTCCGGTGTTATTGTTATTGGATAGTGATTGACCCCTCCGTTAAGCCCCGCCCTCCTTAGTTACTGTTGCTATACATCAGACCGGCGTATACGGTTACTTTGCAAAAAGTCAAGGCCGCGCATAGACTTGCAGTTTGACGCATGTCATTCATCTTCAACCGGCTTTGACGTATGTTCTGATTGTGATTATGACATGTTCGTATGCATTCATCTCTTTGTTTACAAATATGTCACATGTCTAATAATTATTTTGCGATCTTGCCTGAACCCGAATGTTCAAGATACCTTTAATAAACGAAGGTTGATCGCTGCCATGTCCCTTCAGTCTCCCACCCGTCCAACACCGTGGCCGGATATTACTCATCCAGACATCTCATCCAAGTGTTCCCAGGGTCCTATGGTTTTGATGTAAACTAAGATTGTAAGAGATTGGTAAGGGCCAATTCAAACATCAGTTCCAATTGCAAACAGACGGGAGATGAACGTTTTGAATGCAATTCGAATGGTAAAAATCTGTTCAGCCACTGTGAAGATATCAACGAAGATCTTAGTTAGGCTATAAGCAGTACATGTAGGTGGGGGATTTCAACCTAGAGAAACATACATTGCTGAGAACATAAAACCCTTTTGAAGTTCTCATTAATGTGTCATATTACGAGGATATTAACCCGGGGAACAAAGATTCGCTCTTTGAGCCAGGTAGCCGGACATGCTGACATATGTTACAGTAGAAAAACAATGGATTTATTGTAAGAACTGGATACCGAACCCCGAGACGGCGCCTATTCATTCCAATGAGAATCGCTTTTCTCGGCTTGAGGAACGTTTTACAAATATAAAATCTCCACGGATCAAAAGTTCATAATCGACGTTGTTCTCGACGTTGTTCGAGATGTCCTGTCAACACTTTTACAAAATGCTTTTTGGGGTCATTTTTTTGCTGCAATATCGCAACTGTACACTGTAAAAAATTGGACGAATGCAGAGCGGCGGCGCCGTATCGAGATCTTCTTATACATCCGTGAGAAAAACACACAGTTTAATGTATTTATTACAGTTTTGCTGTCGTGTTTTTGCTTTTTGAAAACATCAGTATAGTGCAGTTATTTAATATGCTTGTGTCCCATTCTGTATGTTCCTTTTGGGTTTCTCTATTCTATTTTCATCCGGTGACACGGCACTGAAGTCTTGTACAGGTTTTAGTTATTTGGTCCTCTCTCTCTCTCTCTCACACTCTCTCTCTCACACACACTCTCTAGGTGTAAATGACTTTGGACGGCCATCTGTTACTTAGCCACCCTGCAGAGAGTTGGCCTGCATGCACACCTCCTGTGTGTGTGTGTGTGTGTGTGTGTGTGTGTGTGTGTGTGTGTGTGTGTGTGTGTGTTCCTTTATGTTCAGTCGTGTGCAGTTACTGTATTCTTGTGTTTATTTATGCCTGCGTGCACATGCATAATACAGTAGGTTCTGCATGTGTGTGTGTGTGTGACAGAAATAGAGAGAGGGGATGCTTGTGTTGTAGTTGTGTATTCAGACTCTCTTGCACATGTACGACATGTCTTCTTGTGCTTGTGTGTGAGTACGAGACGCTGTTTTACATCAGTGTTAGCATATTTAGCCCCGGTCAGCGCTAATGCCTCCTTCTCTTCTGTCCCTCTCGTTTCGTATTTAAACCGATCATTTGGCATCCCAAAATCTACCAATAAGTTATGTTGATTGTTTGTGTTTTTCAGTTTCCTGCCTGAGGCTTTTTCACAGTAAAAGCCTTCCAAAAAACTCTTGTTGTTAGCAGGATTTTTTTTTTTTTTTGAAATACTGAGTTCAGGAGGAGAAGTTTCCCCAACAACCAGACACCAAAAAGAAAGTCTCAAAAATTATTAATTTTTTTTAAAATATTTTATTTATTGAATTAGCTCTTACCCAATAATAATATTGATCATAATATATTATTTATTCCTCAATAATCCCCTATAATTAGTTGATTATTTTCAATTGTTTGTGAATTGTACAGACCCGTAAAATAAAGTGTAACCGTTCAATTCGGAAAAGCCCAAGATGACGTCCTCAAATGGCTTATTTTGTCCACAACTCAAAGATATTCAGTTTACTGTCACAGAGGAGGAAAGAAACCAGAAAATATTCACATTTAAGAAGCTGGAATCAGAGAATTTAGACTTTTATTTTCTTAAAAGAATTACCCAAACGGATTAATCGATTATCAAAATAGTTACAATATTAATAATAATAATAATAATAAATAAATTAATTAATAAATAATAATAATAAATGAATAATATTAGAATACACTATATATACACCCGACTACTACAACTAACATAAAAAATTAAAAAATGTGTTAAAAATGTTTTGTTTTTGAATAAGATTAAATGCAAGTTCAACATGTGAGAGGTTGTTAGAGGGCTTTTATTTTGAAGCAGCTGGATGCAGAATACAAAATAAGAGTTGAAGTTATTATTAAAAGCATTTGAATATTCATGTATCTGGTGTTGAATTAACATCAAAGTTCTTTATATCACAGATTTATCACGGATCAAATATTAGTTTCCGTATCTTGCATCAGGATTCTTCCTCTGCTGTCGGAGCGGAACGAGCTGATAAAGATCGAGCTCTTAAAGATGGGGATATTTTCGGATGTGGTAACTCCTGCTGGTTGTGGGACTCCGAGGTGTGAAAATGTCCTCCGAGAAGAGATCACTTCATTTTCCTCCCCGGAGACACCTCCCGACTGTACCAAACGACCAATCGGATTTCACTCCGCCGTTTGTTGAACTGTCCCTGAAAGCAGCCAATCGGGTGTCACGTGGCCGTCCTCCGGTATGGCGGCCGCTGCGTGTTGTCAGGCTGTGATTTGATTACGTCTGAGCGACCTGCTGGAACATCCAGCTGTCAGCCTCCACCGCTGAAGTGATGCTCCACCAACAGGACGCCACACATTGTTCATTTATCTACGGTTTTATCATCAAAACACATTTTATTGATAATATAAATAAAAATCAGCTGTTTCATGATTAATAGTAGTAAATTGAACTATTATAATATAGTTGTAAAGATAAGATGAGCCTTAATTGATGCTAAATATATGATGATATGTACAAATAAATAGAGAAAATAAAAAATAGAATAAATAGAAATAGAAAATTTAAATAAAAAAATTAAATTTCTTTTAAAAAAATTAGAAAATTAAAAATAGAATAAATAGAAATAGAAAAATTGAAATTAAAATTTTTTAAAAAATTAAAAACCTAAAAAAAGATTTGAAAATTAAAAAATGGAATAAATAGAAATAGAAAAATATTTAAAAATAAAAACAATTAGAAAATAAAAGAATAGAACTAGAAAAATTAGAAAATTTAAAAATAGAATAAATAGAAATAGAAAAATAAAAAAATAAGAACTTTTAAAAGTAAAAGAAATTAAACTAGAAAAACTAGAAAAAAAAATAAAAAAATTAAAACGATATAATTTTTTTTTAAATTAGAAAATTTAAAAATTTAAAAATAGAATAATAATACGCGGTATATACAACTATAATAGAAGTAATATTAGTATATTTAGAAGTAAAAATATTAAGTATACAAGAAAGTTAGGAGGTAAAGTGACAGTGGTGATTAATAGCGGCGAGGGAGGAAGTCTAGTATGTAAACAGCATCTATATACAGTATAATGACATTAATGATACTTAGTGTTGTATGTATTAACAAAGACATATAATATAGTATAAGACAATATAACATATAAAACACAAAAATGTATGAAATAGTACACTATCATTTGGAATATAAGATATAACATAAGACGCAATGTAATAATAACGATATAGTATAGGGGTGTCACGGTATTGATGATAACCGTGATATTTAAAATATTAAATATTGATATTAATAATACACATGTGAAAATATTGTGTAATCCAGCGGTTCTTAAATCATGCTTTTGTACACCTCCCTACACTTGTTTGAGTGTAATGAGTATTTTGAGTGTAATTAATTTGCCAAAAAAAGAGACAAATGTACGAGCTAACGATGCATTTTGACTGAGCATAATTGATTTTTTAAAATGTTTCTATAGATATTTGCAATAATATCGTTATTGTATCGTAAAGCAGTATAACATAAAATGATGATTATTATGAAGTTTCATCTTTTATAAAGTCAAAATAGGATCAAATATTCATTGTTTATTCATAGTGATCACGCCTGTCCGGGTCAAATTGATCACAATAAGCGGATGATTATTATAACCATGTTTTGTGGGCCATGTGTGTAATATATAGATAGATACAAACCCCCCACTGCAGCCAAATGATGCCTCCGTCTCTCTGTACTCAACGCTGTGAGTCTAATTCTGTGTCATAGTAATTAATCTCTGTGTCTCTCCCCCTCCAGCTCTCGTCCGGGCCGTCCTCCGAAGCGTTGTTCTGGTGCAGGGATCCAGGAAAGCCCCAGGCTGCTGCACCCGGGCCTCCCCGGCCTGCTGTCCCCCAACCTGCTGTCACACACCGGTAAGACTCACAGAGAGAGAGAGAGAGTGTGATGGATGGATGATATCTCTTTTCTTCCTCGTCGTATTCCTTCAACTCCTCCTTTCCGTTCATAACAGTTCTCTCCATGGATTTATTTATTCTCTCGTTTATTTAACGAGGGCATTACATGTATCAATATGGGTTTTTAAATGACTTATTAAAGGGACAGTTCACCCCAAAATCAAAAACACCTACACTGCAGACCGTAACACGGGGCAGCCTGCAAAAACCGCGAAATCGAGAATAGTACCTGGTATGAAAAGCGAGGCGGGTTGATGTGTTAGCATTGACATAACAGGCTAAGTGTGTTTGTTGTACTTGTGACCGTGTATATGACCGCTGGATCCATGTGAAACCCATTCAATCATCATGTCTGTGTTGTTATTTAAAGGGACTGTTTGTAAGAATCAGAAATGTTTGTTAACAGCGACACCTGTGGCCGTTAAGTCAACGAAAGTCAGCGTCCTGTTGCTGGCGCTTGTGCTCGCTCTAAATATACCTGAAGGAGCATCGCTCAAAACAGTGAGGCGACACACGTCAGCTAAAAGCACAATATCACTCTATATTTCAGCTGCTTGGCAGTAATGTTAGCTGACCAGACGAAGGTCTCTCCATGAATCAATGCTGATCCTAGTGTTGGCTTTTCGGGGCTCCGCAGCGAGTAACGTTATCGTCTCCGCCCGCAGCCGGAGTTATCAGGGAGACACCGGCACCCGGTCGGTAACGAGACGACAACGTTTCTCTCTGCAGAGCTCCGTCACTTCACAAGACACAGTAAACCTCTGTTGATCTGGAGGAGCTGCAGCAGTTATTTCTGCACAAACGTCCACTGTACATTCACTAGATATTCTCAGAGCTAAACTAACTCTTCTGCAGTGTGGAGTGAGCAGCATGCACGTCTAGTAGAGGTGGAGCGAGCTGAGCGAGAAAGCGCGCGCTGTCTGAGTGAAGGCGAGCAGGCAGAGGAGAGACTTCAGCCACACGTGAGCGCGCATGTGTCCCGACCCGGTACATTTATACGCTTAAAAAGTTACAAACAGTCCCTTTAATATGTGTATTTGGAGACCTGGATACTGGACTCTCAAGACGTACATTCACGGCGCTGAGTCTGAGTCTGAGAGCGCTTGTGAGAGGTGGTCTCAGACCGTTTCCAAGCCAACCCCGGTGCGGTTTGATTGCAGTGAGAACATAGTCCGACCCACTTTCAGGAAGTGAACCAAACCTTAGGGTACCTGTTCCGGCATTCGTTGAGATGGACACAGATACATGACAGGTTAACATGAGTGGCAAAGGACGGACCTGGACTTCTACTACAGTACTTGTTATAATGGAGGTCTATGGGAAAGATGCAGTACCACAGTTGGCCACTAGGTGAACTGTTTCATCCGTTCTTCTCCTCTCTACCTCTTCATTCATGTTGCCCTTCATCTTAATCCCTTTTTTCTCACCTCCATCTCTTTCTGCATCCCTCTTTTTCCTTCTGCTGCACCTTTTCCAGTTTCACGTCTTCCTCTCATCCCTCTTTCCCTCCACCACCTCTTCATTCCTCCCTTACCTCGCTCTCCTATCCATCTGTCTTCTTCGCCTCCACCTCATCCCATCCTCCTCCTCTCCTCCTTTACATCCTCTTCTTTTCCATCCCTCCACACCTTTTTTTCTCTTTGATTCATAAGTGATAGAAACAGAAGAGAAAAAAAAGGGGGATTTTTTTCTCTGAAAGTGTAAATGGACAGAAAGAAAAAAGCTGTGTGAGAGAGAGAGAGAGAGAGAGAGAGAGAGAGAGAGAGGGGGAAAATGGAGAGAAGAAAAGGAGGGATGTCGCCAGAGGAGATGATGAAACCTAAAAACGAGTGCCAAAGAGAAAAAGGGAGCAAAAAGATGGCGGGAAAAGACAGATTGTTCAGGAGTTGAGAGGAAGGATGGAAGGAAAGATGAAAGAGAGATAGATAGAGAGAGAGAGAGAGTGAATGAATGAAGGGAAAGAAAAACAGATATATATGGAAGAAGAAGAAGAAGAAGAGAAAAAGACCTGCAGAGAAAGAGAAAGAGCGGGTGAACGAGTGCAGGCTGCATGGTGGTGTGATGAATGACACGTCTCTGGGGTCCCACTCCTCCATCTGTCCATCCCTCCCTCCGTCCCTTTCCTACCTCCTTTCTTCCCTCCTTCCTTCTCAACTCATCTCCTTCCTGATCTTGTCTTCTTTCCTCTCTATCCTCCTTTCTTCCTTCCCTCATTCTCTGCTTTTTTTACCTACCTCCTTTCTCTTATTTCTCTCCTCCCTCCCTCTTTTTTCCGTCTTCTTCCTCGACTCATCTCTCTCTCTCTCCTTTTCTGTGCTCTGCCAATTCTTCCTTCCTTCCTTCTGTCATTGTCTCCTTTATTTCCTTCCTTCCCTCCTTCTGTTTCTTTTTCCTCTCTTTCTCCTTTCCTTCCCTCTTTTCTTCCCTCGACTCATCTTCCTCCCCCTTTTCTATCATTCCTTCTTCAATTCTTCCTTTTTTTATCTCCCTTGCCTCCTTTCTTGTCTCCTTTCATCCTCCATCTTACTTCCTATCTTTCATTCTCACCCTCTTTTTCTGTTTCTTTCCTTCCTTCCCTGCCGTTCATTTGTAACATCTCACCTTTCAAACTCTCTCTTCTTCTCCTTCTCTTCCCTTTTTCCCTCCTTTTCACTTTTTTTTCTGGTTCGATCTGCCCTCCTTTATTCCTTACCTCCCTCCACCGATTCCTTCCATCCATTTTCTCTCCTTCCTCCTCTCTTTTTCCCTCTTTTCCTCTCTTTCTTTTCTAACTTCACACCTGCCATCTTGTCCTCTCTTCTCTTCCCTCCTTTTCTTCTTCCTCATTGCCTCCTTCCATCCTTCCTTACCCTCATTTCTACCTTTCCTCTCTCCGTCCTCCTCCTGTTTTTGCCTCCTCATCATCCTTCCATTCATAACCTCTCTCTCCCTCTTCCAACTTTCTCTTCTTCATCCCTCCCTTCCTCTCACTTTTCATCTCTCTTCCATCTCCCACATTTCTAGTAAGTCATTTTTCTCTCTCACTCCCTACTTCATCGTTCCTTCCCTCCATCCTTTCGTCCTTCCATCTTTCCTTCCATCCTTCCCTCTGTCCTTCCCTCTTTCCCTTCGTCCTTCCCTCCCTCCATCTTTCCATCCCTTCTCCCTCCTTCCTTCCCTCCATCCCTCCATTTTTCTCTCTCCCTTCCGTACTTCATCTTTCCTTCCCGCCATCCTTCTGTCCTTCCCTCCTTCCATCCCTCCATCCCTCCATTTTTCTCTCCCTCCCTACTTCATCCTTCCATCCCTCCATCCTGCCCTCTTTCCATCCCTCCATCTTTCTCGCCTTCCTTTCTTCCTTTCTTCCCTCCTCCCTCCCTCCCACGATCCTTTCCTCCATATCTCAGTCTTTCCATCTTTCCCTCCCTCCTTCCTTCCCTTCATTCTTCCATCCGTCCCTCCTTCCCTCTGTTCTTCCCTCTGTCCTTCCATCCTTCCCTCTTTACGTCCCTCCATCTTTCTCTCCTTACTTTCTTCCTTCCTTCCCTTCATCCTTCCCTCTGTCCCCTTGACAGTGACTGTTGCCTTCCTTCTCTCTCTCTCTCTCCAGGATAAATAAAACATGGTTGTGTTTAGTGACATATGGACACAGCTCACTGTGGCATACTAATGACACACACACACACACACACACACACACACACACACACACACACACACACACACATTACTGACTGCACACACACGTCAGGTATGTGTGTGTGTGTGTGTGTTTGTTGAACATTAGTGGAACCCAGAGAAAACATTTGCTCACTTATGATCGCTCATTAGACACACACACACACACACACACACACATGCAGTTCATATATACAACACACACACACACACACACACACACTTGGCAGTCGTCGGATGTCGCATTCCGCCTCTGTCACACACACACACACCCGCACACACGCAGAGTTGGTCGTCTTAGCGGCCCTGCGTCCATGGAGATGCCACGTTGCCGGGGGAGACGGGCTGTTGTTTACGACCTCGCGGGCGCCACGGCGATGGGGGGCATCAGCCAATCACAGATGGACATTTATCACACTGTTAGAAAACACACAGAGTGGGAGAGTTTGGAGAAAATGGTGAGAAGAGAGCAGAGGATGAGGAGGAGAAGAAGAAGACAGGAAGTTGTTGAGATGGAAGGAAGAGGAACTAAAGGTAAAGATTAGGGCCGTCAATCGATTAAAATAGTTAATCGCACATTTTTTATCTGTTCAAAATGAACCTTTAAAGGGAGATTAGTCAAGTATTTAATACTCTTATCAACATGATTATCATAAAGTGGGCATGTCTGTAAAGGGGAGACTCGTGGGTACCCAGAGAACCCATTTACATTCACAGATCTGGAGGTCAGAGGTCAAGGGACCCCTTTGAAAAAGGCAATGACAGTTTTTCCTCGTCAAAATTTAGCATCAGTTTACGACCTAAACATCACAATTTGTGTTAATGCGTTAAAGAAATGAGTGGCGTTAAAATGAATTTGTATTAACGCGTTATTATTGTGTTAACTTTGACAGACCATCTAATTAATGCACTCAAATTATTATTCTAAGGCAATAAATGACATAATTTCAGGATGCACATTACTAATTCATGCTTGTGATTTATCACAACGTACCCCTTGATAGACTTTTATCATCAGACGTTTATTTTGGTAAACCAAAAACACGGCTGCATGGTGCGCTGCTCGGCTGCCAACGGCGTTCTGGGCCGGCTCCGTTCAAGTCCTAAAAATCATTTTAATTTCGTATCATATCCAAAATTGTGGCATTAAAATGAATTTGCGTTAAAGCTGAAGTAGGCGAGATTGGAGCAAATATAATTTAAAAAAAAGTTATTTTTATAAAACGGTCGCTACATCCTGACAGTAGTACATGAAACAGGTAACCTGTGTCCTCCGGTGCTCCTGACGGCATCTGCAAGATTTCACAGACTGGAGGAAAACGAGCAGTCAGAGCTAATCTGATGTCTGCTGTCTATGAGAGCCGGCTGTCAATCACTCGCAAACTCCGACCAAATGGTTAAACTAGGCAGCGCTGATCAAATATGAATCAATATTCTGTTACGTTAATGCCTATTTCTCTCTTCACATGTTCTCAGAATCATCTTGTAGTGAACGGTTTAGCTGTAAAATGAGAACCATTGTGAAATCTGGTGAAGGAACGCCAAGTACCGGTCACATGACCGGAGCACAGCCAATAGGAACACTCTCTCTGAAATGACCTGTGATTGGTCAGCGTCTCCCGTCACGGGCTAGATGTTCTAAAGCCTGAAAACAGAGCCATGAGGAGGAGCAGAAGTCTAGTTATCTCTCAGAACACTTGAATTACAAAATGCTGAAAGGTTATTATGGACTTTTTGCCCAATGATGCCAAAAACATTCTGCCTACTGCAGCTTTAAACACGTTATTATCGCGTTAAGCTTGACAGCCCTAGTAGAGATAGAAGAGAAAGAAGAAGGGAGGAAGAAGGAAGTAGATGGGAGGAAATGAGACAAGAAGAAGGAAGAACTTTTGGAGGAAGGAGAAGAGGAAACTGTTTGAGGAAGGAAACTGCAAAAAGATAAAAGATGGAGGTAGAGAAAGAAAGAAGTGAGACGGTCGGTGTGGGGAGAAAAAGGAAAAGAGAAGAAGGAAAAAGGCAAAAAAAGTGGATTAAACGGAGAAAGACGAGAGAGCGAGGGAGGAGGGATAAACGACAACAAGAGAGTGATATCAGTTTAATTGGCCTCATCTTCCTTAACAAAGACGCTGTGATGATAAGCGTGGGAGTGTGTGTGTGTGTGTGGTAACCTATGCAGGGTGCTGCGGCACTCATTTGACTTGTTAATTCACTTCAAAAACAGCTCAATGGTTCGCCTTGTCTTCACACACACACACACACACACACACACACATATATACACACACTTCACACACTCACATACTGAGGCACATAAACACATCTACAAACACTTCATACACACACACAAAGACGTTTTGTTTTTGAATACACACACTTCTTACAAAACACAAACACACACATACAGTACATAAACAGACATTTTTTGCACACATCTGGCGCATGAGCACACACACACTTGAAAACACACACACACACACACACACACACACACACACACACACAAGTAGTGTGTGTAGGTTACAGATGAAGTGCTTTCAATCTTGTCGTGAAAAGAATACACTCATCTGAGGACTCTTATGTGCACCTGCAGAGAGAGAGAGAGAGAGAGAGGGAGGTAGATGGAGGGAGGGATGAGGAGGAGAGGAGGGAGGGCTGAAGAGGACTAAAGTGACATTAAGTCCTTTTCATCTCTTCGTCTTTTTTCCTTCCAGCTCCTGCTTCACATTTTCATGCTTTTTTTTGCTTTACGAAGACTAAACACACACACCGTGTGAGTGGCTGCTAGCGCCCCCCATTGGTTCACTTTGTTACTGAGGAAACCACTAAATCGGGTACTAAAAGCATGTTTTAACACAGGAAATGATAACTTTATACTAACCATCATTTATAAAAGGTAAATTGATAGTTAATTAAACTGAGTTAATCGTTATTTTACTCTTAACAAACAAGGAAATGATAATTAATATTTAGTAATGCTATAATTTGTTATTTAACCATTAGTTTTTGTAATATGAAATAATTCGTTTATAAATGATATATTATATATGTATAGCTGATAGGACTAAATAACAATTACATTCTGGTCAGTTTATTGTGGCACACATTTTAACATTTTATGTATGATATTAGGTATTGGTTATTGATTACCAAATGAATTGTAACCTTTTAAGAAATTGTTTGTAAAACATCTATAAATAAACATTACATAGATAGATGGACAAGAAACCAATTATTAACCATTAAGAAAGTATTAACTATATCTAAATAATGTATAATAATAATGTATACGACTACTTACGAGAACTTAACTTAGTGAATAGTTATTTTACTGTTAACAATAAAATGATAATGTTTACTAATTATTAGTAATGCTATAAGACTATACCAATATCGTTTTTTTTTGTTGCACACATTTTAACATTTTATATATGATATTAGGTATTTGTTATTGATTACCAAATTCTATGTTTACTTTTAATTGAAACCGATTATTAACAATTAACAAAGTATTAACTATCTAGCTAAATAATGTTAATAGATGGTTTACAAACCAATTATTAATCTTTAACAGTGTTTCAAATATCTACGTAATGTTTATAGATGCTTTACAAACAATTTCTTTAAGGTTTATTAATATCTTAATTATTAACAAATACTTATGTATATATATTATATAAAATGTTGTGTGCAACAATAAACTGCTAAAATAACAAATTATAGCATTGCTAATATTAGTAAAAATTATAAATGATAATTTCATTGTTTAACATTAAAATAACTGTTAACTAAGTTTAATTAAAAACAAAAAAATAAATAAGAGTATGTAAAAGGTAAATTATGTTCATAATAGTACAATATATAACATAATATATGTAGAGTAATATAATTAAATAATACAAATATAACATATGTGCATCAAACACATGCAATATATAGACACATTTTAAGTAAGTAAATATAAATGTATAGTATAAATTCAGTGTTAATGCCAGAGTATTGCACAGTTTAATTATTTCTCTAATTGTTGTGCAGTCAAGTTTAGTTAGTATGCAACGTAATTCTTGAAGATTACGGTTTAATTGAATGATCTTTGCTCATAAACAGCTAAAAGTGTGAAGTTCTGCCAGAACAAAATCAATGAGGTTATAAACTATAATAGCCTGCAGCACACTTCATTACAATAAAACACTTGTTTTTGTTTTTTTTACCAGCATGCAAGTAATTACTGCTAATAAAAGAGGATTGTTGTTTCTGTGAGGAGTTATTTTGTTTAAAATGTAATGTTCACCAGTTTGGAGATGTGTTGGCTGTTTTGTACTGTACTGTAGTACAAATCACTCACTGAAAGAAACAAAAACAAATTATTCTCAATCCACCATGTTTCGGAGATAAAGGGTTTAACCTTTTTTACCCAAACTATACATAATAACTTTTGAAATTCAGTACACAGCACTGATCTTAACTATCGATTTAAACCTCTAACCATTGAATTAGGCAACACAAAACCACTGACTATTTACCTTTTATATTTATTTTAGTAGGCAACATCTAACCATTGACTTTAAATAGCCAATAGAACCCCAAAGCTATTGTCTTTAAACAGGCAATAGAATCCCTAACAATTGATTTTATAAGGTAATACAGTAGAACCCCCACCACTGACTTTAAACAAGCAATAGAACACATACCCATTGACTTCATTAGTGAGTAGAACTATAATGATTGACTTTTAGAGGGAAATCTCAGCCCCACTGGCTTTAGAACATATACCTATTGACTTTAATATAACTTCTAGCCATGGACTTTAAACATGTCATAGATCTTCAAACTATTGGCTATTTAAAGTCAGTAGTTTGGGGTTCTATTAACAAGTCAATGGCACCCTAACTTCTGATTTTAAACAACTTTAGCTGGGAGCAGAATCCTCAATCATTGACTTTATTCCCTAAGAGAAGCCCTCACCATTGACTTAATTAGACTACAGAACCCTTTACTAATCTTCATTGAGCAATGGAACCAATAGTCTTTTAAAGGGAATAGAACTCCTTAACATTGAATTTAACTGAACTTTATCTCTAACCATTGACTTAAACATTGACTGTTTTTTACATTTCGACATTTAATATTTACTTTATTAGGCAATAGAGTCTAATCATTGAAATTATTCAGAGATTGGAACACCCACCCATTGACTTTATTTGTTGACTTCATGAAGCAATATAACCCCTAACCATTAACTTTAAACGGCAATGTAACTTCAAATGATTGACTTTTTTGGATTGGACTTGATGTTAACAGAAGGACCAATAATTAACATATTTAACTGGGAACTTAATACTCAATCATTGACTTTATTCTGCAATAGAACCCCTAACCATTGACTTAATTAGACAACACAACCCTTTACCAATCAGTATTAGAAAAAGGGACCAATATTCACTGTCTTTTACAGATAATAGAACCCTTTAACATTGAACTTAACTGAACTGAACCTCTAACCATTGACTTAATTAAACAACAGAACCCTTTAACAGTATGTATTAGGCAATGGAACCAATAATCACTGGGGTTAAGGGGAAAAGAACTCCTTAACATTGAATTTAATTGAACTGAACCTTTAACCATTGACTTAAACATTGACTTTTAAGAGGCAGTAGATCTTAAAGTCAAAGACTTGGCAAAAACAATTACTCTAAAGCCAGTGTCTGTGTGTATTAGAGATGACACAAAATGGCCGCTGTAAAATGGTTCCAAATGGGCGTCTTGGACTTTCCAGTGAGAGCTAAAGATGGGCCACCTAAGTGCCAGAGCGCGGAGCTGAAATCTATTTGACTCAGCACAAGAGCAATCGACTGCATTTGTAAATTGGCACTCGGGAGTGCTCGCAGGAAGTAAGAAAGAAAAAAAAAAAAAACAGAAAAAAAAAAAAAAAAGGCCAGAACAGTGTGTTTCTAAATTCAGAACACAAAGAGCAATTTCTCTGTTTTCCTGTTTGTTTTATTCAAAGTGTCACTCTCTCCGTCTCTGAGAGCGCGTTCAGAGCACTTCGTCAGAGATGTAGGTGCAGTGGATTAAATATTTACGACCGCGGCCAAATGGGGTGGGATTCACGCGAGCTCCGGAGGAGGAGGGGGGTTCAGGACTCTTGAAGATCACCCAACAGCCTCCACCAGCGAACTCAAAGCTATTAAAGACCATCCTGTGATGTGGAAGGACACTGTCAGATCTCATTTAGAATATCGCCTGCTGTGCAGTGGATGCTTTTACTGAAAAAGGTCCTTACAGTAGCAGGAGAAGGTCCACTTCTTTTACGATGGGTGGGGCGTTAATGACTTAGTCTAACTTGTACTATGTAGGACAGAGTCCAGGACTTTCCAAAATAAGAGAACAGGATGCTTTGTTTGGTTTCAAAATGAAGAACTCACTTCAAGAGACAAAAGCTGAATTGTTTGTTTTGATATCATGCTGTCTTGTTGTCAAGTGTCAAACATTCCCAAATGATTAAGATCTTATTTTGAAAAGGTCTAAAGTCAAACGTTTCAGCATTCAAAACTTTAACTGCCATCAATATCTTCAGTATATTTTGGATTAATTTTATTTTATTCCTTTATAATTTCCTGACTTTCACAGACGATAAGCAAATAATCATGGCCTTTTTGTTAAATTTTGTCCTTTGCTTGGGAGTTTATAGATTCTACCTATCAATCAAAAAGTCGGTGGGACTCTCTATTTTTGATTTAACCTTTTATTTCAACAGGAAGTCTTATGAGAAATATCATTTGACCTGCACGGCCAAAATTACATTATTTCAAGCCCATTATTTCAAGATAGCAAAAACATAATTTTTGCAGACTTTAGGGACAAAAAAGAAAATATCTTGTCTGTTCATTGTTTCTATCACTGCTTGTATTAATTTTATGGTTCCTTTTCCTTGGTTTATTCACACCAAAGTCATTAGGATTCATCCTCTGGGAAACATTATTGTCTGTACCAAACTTTACCAATCCATTCTGTGGATGTAGAGATATTTCACTGGATAAGTGGCATTTTTGACCTGCTGGTGGCGCTAGAGGAAAAGTCAGAGGTTCACCAAAGTAATTAGGATTCATCCTGCGGGCACCATGGATATCTGTACCAAGTTTCATGGCAGTTCATCCGATAGTTGCTGAGATATTGCAGTCTGAACTAAAGTTGTGGACCAACCGACATTACCATGACGCTAGCATGGCATGGCATAAATATATGAAATGCGTAGAAAAAGAAATAGTAGAAAAAGGTAAAAAGAAAATTACATATATCAGAAAATATAGCACGCAAGAGTACAAATATATGATGAGATGCATATCAATTTTTTTTTTGAAAATTCATATATATTAGAAAAACGGTACTATAGAAAATACATGTTAATACATTACAAAAGAGTTAGATATAGCTGTCTAAATAAAGGAGGTGAAGGAAAAGGGTGGTACCAGGAGGGGTTTTAGTGGCTCGGTTTTACCTACAAAAGAGGTCAAAAAAGTTACAAAAATGGACTCGAGTCTAATTCCTCGTTCAATCTAAACGGCTCCAAAGACTTTGTTAAAAAATCTTTAATAAATCCAACCTTGACTCGTCTTTTCCCTCAGAGTTGTGGCCTTTTTTAATCAGGCAGAGCAAAGTCACCATCACGTGAGCGCTGGTGGGAAAAATCCCTCTTCATTTTTTTTCTGATGAGTTGATTTGTCATGTTACGCTGACGATTCACTTCTCTTCTGTTGTAATCCTGTTCGTCCTCACTTCCTCTTTTTCATTCCCCGTTCTTCCCTGTCTCTCTTGTTTTGTCCTTCGGAAAGCATTAGGATGCACAGGAAGGAAAAAGAGATGGGTAAACAACGTATGGACAACCCACAGGGGACCACTGAAACACACACACACACATACACACCAACACACACGGACTAGCTCTATATGATGCGTGTGTCTTTGAAGCAGTCTGTCAATCAATCACACACTAATTCCCAAGGTTCCGTGGTCGCCATTAGCGGCGGGGGTCGATGCTCGGTAACCGTGGACACAGCGGACAGCCATCGATCTGAGAGAGAGAGAGAGAGAGTGTGTGTGTGTGTGTGTGTGTGTGTGTTTGATAGTCATGATGGAGAACAGTATTGTGGCTCTGCCCTCACTATTGATTGTCTTCTGGTTGCATCGAGGCGAAGCGGGCGTTCGGACTCTGTGTCCGAGCCTGTGTGTGTTTATGGGAGTGTGTGTGTTTGTAATCTATGTTGTGTGTGTGTGTAGCCCCGTTTCCTGTATCTGTGTATGCATCTTTGTGAGTGTGTGCGTCAAGGTGTTCTTCAGTAATCAATGTGTGAATGCAGTCCTGACCTCACAGAGGGACTCCATTTTCCATTTTTAATCCTTCCTCTTCTGTCTCATCTTTTTTTCTGTTACCAACTGTTCATTTTTAAATTTAATTTCCACTTGAACTTTTGCCAGAATAAAATAGAAATAGCTTGAATTTACCAGACTGACATAAATCACTCACTGGTTTTGTTGGGCAGGTTTTTTTTTTGGTCGGTCCACCACTTTGGTCCACACTGAAATATCTCAACATCTACTGGACTCATTGGCGCGAAATTTGGTACCGACATGCGTGGTCCCAAGAGGATGAATCCTCCTGACTTTGGTGATCCCCGGACATTTTTTTCTAGCGCTACAACAAGTTTCACATTTGTGGTTTTAAGAGAAATGTGTCAACGACTATCGAACAAACTGTTTTGTTTGTAAGTAACGTTTGTGACCTGCTTCCGTACTTATGTCACGTTATTTTTGTACGTATTGCACTTTGTTTGCATACCTTTTATTTAAGCCCAACCATGATGTTAAACCTAACTAAGTGGTTTTGTTGCCCTCCTGCTGGTACAGCACCTCCATACAAGTGTGTCAAATTCACGGCTCAGTAAGGCGAATCATGACACTGACACGTTGTCCTCTGGTGGACAGGCGGGTCAATGATATGCTTTGGTACCTGCTAAACATCAGCATGTCATTGTGAACATGTTAGCATGATTTGTTTGTTTGTAATTTAGGCAGTAAAGTCATTTTAAAACAAGAAATCTGTAGGCAAAATAGAAGAGTAGCTCACTTTATGTAAACAAATGTCATAATGTACTTTTCATTTAACATAACTTTCTCTATCCTCGCTTTCCCACTTCCTATATTCCGTCTGGTTTTCCCACATTATTCCTCCTTCTCTCTCTTCTTGTTTATCTATTTGACCTCTTTGCCTTCATCCATCCCACTTCTTCATGTCACTCATTCTTCTTTCTGTTTTTCCATTTCCAGACCTCTCTCCTCTTGCTTCCTCTGTCGCCTTTCCATCTTTATATCCTCTTGTCTCCTCCACCTTTTTTTCTTCCTTTCACATCAATCCTACTTCTTTACTTCCCTTGTTTTCGCCCTCATTTTTTTCAGTCTTACTCAGCCTCCTTTTGTTTTTACTCTTCACCTTTTAATATGTTTTTCATGAGCGTTTTTTACATCCTCTGTTGTATTGGAAAACATATATATATATATATATATCTCTATATATATATATATATATATATATATATATAACATGTAATTGCATGGTTTTTCTTCCCCAAAATATGTAAAACTTTCCTTTCATTATTATTTACATCCGATTGATACTATTTACTATTTTCTCTGACCTTCATGTTATCTCCGTACTTGTGAGCAGCAGCTCCGTATGGTCCTCTTCATTCTTGGCCTCCTTTCCTCCATCATGTTTCTCCGTTTCTTTCCTCCTCTTCGCTCTCAGCAGGACAGCAGACAATACGTCTGGTCACTCTGCCTCGGGCTCTTTGACTGGACCTCTTTCTTCTCTTTCTTTCTATTCTCCCGCTTCCTTTCTTTCTCAGTAGCCTCTCCTCATTACTGGTGTACTTGTGAAAAAGACTGATGTATTAGAAATCACTTGGTGGATTCAGGAAGAGGTCGGTTTGGATTAAAATCCACTGTCAGCTCATATATCGTTATATACGATATGTTAACATTTTCCAACAGACCGCCGTCAGACGAAAAACCGGTGGTTGCTGACATCTTTAATGTAAATATCTAATTTTACTGAAGCATTATAGCCTATAGGTTATTCTTATAAGCTATATAATAAGCCGTAAAGACAGGCTGAACAGCTGTCCAACATTATATACGTTGCTTTTTAGCACCAATTGTTCGGGCAGCAACCACTAAAGACAACTTGATTGTCATTTAGTCACTGCCCTGTTTTGTTAAAGACAAAAAGTGCAACAAGAATGTGCACAATACGGCCCAACTCCAACTGCCAGTTCCTATTTGTGCACACTTCGAATTGAGCTTTACATGTTAATTATTTACCGAATTCAATTCTCGAGGAGGTGGACCGTTAAATTGGCAAAATTAAATGACAAAAAGCACCCCAAAATTTGCCCCAAAAAAACCCACCAGGGATGGACTCAGCCAATCACAGATATATACGTCCAATCACCCGACCTACTTCTTAGTAAACAGCTGCTTATTTGCACATCCAGCAAATATAGAGAAACATTAGCATCTATTTTGAGTCGTGTTTATGACTAATATTCACCCTCTTTTAGCTCTAGTTTTGGTCTCCACCGACTATCGAGGGAAATTATTGATTATAAAGACACCATGAAATGAACATTGTCACTTTCTGGTGACCTCATCCTGAACCAAGGGACAATAATCAATTATTAATGTTTTAAAAACATCAATGTAAACGTGCAGATTTTAGCTCAACAGCTAATTTGCACCCAATCACGCTATTCTCATACACCGTTTGTAGCTATACAATACCTACGAAAAGTAATGCACTGTACTTCGTATATATATCACACAAATCAATTTGTAGGTAATCCACTTTATTTTGAGCCAGGAATTATAAAGACTGACAAACACTGCGTAGGGAAGAGGTCGGGGTCGGTGTTTGTACCCCGTGTGAAACCAGAAGTAAAAATGTATTTCTTTTTAAATTCCATACTTAAGTTAAACCATTTCTGTATTTATTTTAACCCAAATCACGATCTTTTCCTCAACCTAACTAAGTAGTTTTGTTGCCTAAACCTAACTAAGTAGTTTCCTGTGAGGACAGAAGTTTATTTTGAAAAGATTGTATGCGTGTAACGAGCTAAAATTAACACGTGTTGCTGGACGATTTGCATGGACAACTTTTCTTATATGATAACATATTGAATGAAGAAACGTTGTATGAAGAAACGTTGACCCAACGCAACTACAACGTGAAATCATTCCTCACCAAACTGACATGAAATCAGATTACAGTTACTTTGTTTTAAAATTCTTTTTTTCTTTCCTTTGTTGGAAAATGGATTTTAAATGTGCACAAAAAATACTTTTGTGATGTTTAGGAATTAGATTAGAAACTCATAGAGATAACAGACAAATGGGTAACGTTTTTAACGTTTTACCTCTGTAGGTATTTGTGGAACTCCAGTTTAGTTTCACCTGCACACAACACACTCTTTCTGTCTTCCACACCTCCTCCCTCATCCATCCCTCCGTCCATCCATCCCTCCATCCATCCATCCCTTCATTCTGCTTTAAATTAAATTTCAAACAGTGCGACAACTCCTCCCTCCTCCCTCTATCTTGTTTTCTTTATAGCTCGCAGACAACTGTACTGTGTGTGTAATGGACATTCCTCCGAGGCCGTCAACCGTGACCGGGGCAAAACCAACTGACCTACACACACACACACACACACACACACACACACACACACACACGCACACACATGGACACACACACATATGGACACAAGTATGCACAGATAAGCATGCATTCCCTCACACACACACATTTATACATGAAAGAAAACTGTACGTACACACTCAGCACGACGCGAAAGGCTCACGTCCACACTTGGAAACATAATAGTGAGTTCACACACACACACACACACACACACACACACACACACACACACACACACACACACACACACACACACACACACAGAGGGTCATCGCTCTCACTCTGCTGGTTGTTGTGTATAGAAGTCAGTTCCAGGTCAGTGCACAGAGCCAGGGATCTTAGTCCATACAAAAGAGTGTGTGTGTGTGTGTGTGTAGCGGTGGGGGTGTGTTCTCTATGTGTGTGTGTGTGTGTGTGTGTTTTGTTTTTGTGCATGTGTGTGTGTATCAGTGAATATACATCAGCCCCGAGGCGTCTGAAACAGCACTCACACCCCCGAAACACTTCAACAAAACGCTCAAACTGAAAAGAGAATTTTTTGACAGCGACAAGCCGGGGCTGCGAGCGAGCGTCGGTACGTTTGTATGTGTGTCACAGCTCGCCGCAAAGCATCATGGGTAGAGAGGCAGCACCTGCAAGGTTCCAACGAGGAGTCAGCTGATTGGTCATTTGAGAGATTGATGGATTATAGGGCAGCTGATGGGACGTCTTACCTCTGTGAGAGAGTGTGTGTGTGCTGCTGCTACAGATGTTTGTCATACTGATGATGAGGATGATGACGGTAACTGTAGTGTGTGTGTGTGTGTGTGTGTGTGTGTCACAGGCCTGACAGCGGCAGCCATGGCCGAGCTCCAGAAGCTGCAGAAGATGAAGATGATGATGAGTCTCCAGAACGGCAACGAGTCGGACAACGACGACTTACACTCCAACACAGGTAACACACACACACACACACACACACACACAGACACACACCTGTAGACGGTGGAAAGTACATTTACTCAAGTACTCAATTACAACTTTAAAGTACTTTACCTGAGTATTTCCATTTTTATGCTGCGTTATACTATACTTCAGAGAGAAATATCGTACTTTTCACTTTACTACATTTATTTAAGAGCTTTAATAGCTTTTAAACGTGAGTTTTAACAACCAAAACACGTCATGGGTTTATAAAATATGATCCATTGTTACACATTAAACTACTAAAAGTATATGAAGTAGTTAAAATGTGCTCCACTGTGACCAATGACAACATTAAAGTACTGCATCACTGTCTTATATTGTCTTACTGGAAGTAAAAAATGTATTTCTACTTACAGTATATCAGTGAAAATAACACCGGACAGCTGCTACACCGCTGCATGCGAGGCACAAATCTTGTGGGTTAACGGTTAATAATGGGTTAACGAGGGTCGGTTATCGGTTAAGAGAGGTCAATAATGCACAAAGAGAAAATACAACCTAAATAGGGAACAGTATATAATCAACATTTAGCATTAAACTCTTTTAAGCTCCTCTTCCACCTTCTTCTTTATCTATTCTTCTTTTCTGTCCGTTCTCACACCTCCACCTTTCTCTTCTTCTCCTGGGGATCAATTATCTCTTTTTAATGTCGTCTTCTCTTACCTCCCCTCACGATTTTACATCACAAAAACTATATAAAAACACACACACACATGGATGGCTGCGGGGAGGAAGAATAAGGCACGAAATGGAAACCAAAGACGGAAGAGAAAGTATTATTTAGTATTGAAACGCGACCGGATCTCATGTCGCACAGATCGTCTCTTCGCTGGGATCAGTTTCAACATTTTACACCGACTGCAAACATATATGGACACATGACGGAGAGCTCCAGTACATGAGTGTGTGTGTGTGTGTGTGTGTGTGTGTGTGTTATGTAAGTGCTGGCCGGTCGGGTTTCAATACTATTCAGTGTCTTCTTCTGTCATTTGCTCCCTTTTTTTTGCTTCCTCGCTTCAGATTTCTTTCTTCAACTCTCATTTCTTATTAGTTCTTAATACGTTTTATACTGTAACATGTTTTTAACGGTACATTCATGTTAATACAGTTTAAGAGCAAGTAAAGGGAAATGCACAAGGCCGTGAAAATTAAACTTAAATGGTGTTTTTTTCTTTCTGTTTTGCTCAAAAATCAAAGGTGAGTCAGTGTCTCTGCTCACATTGTGATAACATTTACATTATTATGTATGTTAAAATATATCTTAACACATCAAATTCTTATTTGAACTTCAGATTAAATGGAGAGAACTAAACTCATTACATGAAATAACTCGAAATACAATATGAACGACTTTCATCAACGTATTTTTTATGCGTTTTTATTTCTGCTTCAGTCTTTTCAAAATAAAACTACTTAGTTAAGTTTAGGAAAAGGTCGACTTGGTTTGGTTTAGGCAACAAAATACTTAGTTAGGTTTAGGAAAAGGTCGACTTGGTTTGGTTTAGGCAACAAAAATCCTTAGTTAGGTTTAGGAATAGATCGATTTGGTTTGGTTTAGGCAACAAAAGTACTTAGTTAGGTTTAGGAAAAGGTCGACTTGGTTTGGTTTAGGCAACAAAAATCCTTAGTTAGGTTTAGGAATAGATCGACTTGGTTTGGTTTAGGCAACAAAAGTACTTAGTTAGGTTTAGGAAAAGGTCGCGGTTTGGGTTAAAATAACGCCGTAACTTCAGTACGGAAGATACGTGACAAAAACATATTTGTTTTTCGTGCTGACCATCACAAAAAAAATGTACACGACTCAATACATTAAATTTCGTGACTATTTCACGTCGTTTATTCGTCATGCACCCGGTGTGTATAGGCCTTTAATGCTGCATATGAGAGAATTACAACCATGTATTGTAGCTGTATATGGCAGCAGATATGTGCCAAAACAACTGTAATAATAATAATAATAAAGAGAACATAAGTGTGGATGCTTGGAGCGATTATCCCCGATGGAAACGGCTGTCTGATTATAATGTTCAGTGTAAATGTATGTGTCAGGAAAACGTACTAAAGTACTTAGTGACATATATAAAAACAAAGACTTAACACACACACACACACACACACACACACACACACACACTCTTTCCGGGCCACTCCGTCTCTGCTGTGTTTGCTTCTCTGAATTATTAAAAAGACAGAAAACAAAAAGCAAAGAGAAAAGAAAAGAGAGAGAGAGAGAGAGCAATCATTCCTTCTGTTTCCATCTCTTCCTTTTCTTCAGCTGACCTGGCAAATGGGCCTGATAGAGTTACTCTTTTTATTCTCTTTCGCCCTGTCGTTTTTTATTTATTCCCTCCTGCTCCTCTTCCTCCTTCCTTCTTCTTTTATTTCATTCACAGTGTTTTCTTGTTTTGTTTTGCGAGTGCGTTGGAAAGCCTCCCTTTCATTGTCCGACCTTATTTTCTTTGTAAGAGACACTCACACCGGCCTGGGAAACTCCGGCGGACAATAGAGGAGAGGAACGAGTGTACGAATGAAAAAGAAAATAAAGCGAGGGGGGTGGGGGGGAAATGGACTCATAATGAGAGAAAGGGATATTTAGGGCGAGCGGAAAAAGAAAAAGAAAAGCTGTTTCGGTGTTTGATGGGTGAAAGTCGATCGCTCGCAGTGGCCGTCATATCTGTTTTGTTTCTTTATAGAAATGAGAAAAACGCAGAGGGATGAAAGAGAGGAGTGATGGAGAAAGAGAAGGACAGATTTATGTGTCAATGGAAACCATATCTTTGTTTTTTGTCAGCGAGAGAGGAAGAAAGAAAGAAGCAGAATAAATAGGTTGAGACAAAGGAGAGAGAGAAAGGATGGAAAAGAAGAGATGGAAGCAGAATTCAGATCATTTACTTCAGTAAAAGTACTAATACCACACTATAAAAAATACTTATTATTACTCATGCATTGGTAGTTAATTATCGTTATTTTACTGTTAACAACCACCAAAATTGAACGCATCATAATGTAACTCGATGGAAACTTCGTACTTTAGCTGTTTGCTCCGATATTTAGCCAAGCAGGACTGTGCTGCCCACCGGCTGCTAACAGCATGACTCGGTCACGGGGTCCCAGCGTCACGCCGTTGTCACGGCTTGCGCTCCAGCCTCGGTCTGGGTCTCACTCACATGAACGGAGAAAGGGAAATAACTCTGGATTCAGCTATTAGTTCATTTTACAACTTTAAACACTTAATTTTTAAATGAGGGCTATTAGAGTGTTCGTGTTTTTGGGCCCAACGGCATCACGTGACGGACACGGATGTTGCAGTACCGCCGTTTGGCCACTATGAAAGTTGGGATTGACGATTGGCGCTCTTCCTGAGGGGCTTGGCTTCGTCCTCCTCACAGCGATTACCTCATTAACGTTATGGTTCCCTTAAAGCATTTTTTTTTTAACTATAAGTGGGTTTAAATCTGAAATATTACCAAATAGGCGCTTCTGCTTAGCGCTTTGACACCAAATCCTGCGCCATCGTCTTGTCTGTTTCTGTGAGCTGAGACTCCGTACGGAGCAGACACTTTCAGTTTGTAGCGTCCGTCTTCTGACTATGTATTAATAACACGGCGCTGATACGCCAAAATGAACTGAATGGGTTTTATTTCTGTAAAAAAAAAAAAGAAGCAAAACGACGGCGGGGCGGTAGGCAGGTAATGTAATCGGTGTACACCGGCAACACCGACTAACGCGGCAAGCCAAGTCAGAATTTAGTCGGCAAAGGTTTCCATATCCAATCAACTCTCTTTCGATAAAGGCAAAAACGGAGGAAGATTTATCGAATTCTATGACGCTATACTTCAAAATACGCATAAGATTTATGAATGGAAACAGCTACTGTAGCATTATCAGGCAAATTTTTTAACGTCCCCGGGATGACGGGACGCCGTTAGACTCCAGCCCTGATAGTACCTGCACTACTGTAGAAAAACGGGTACCGTCATGTTTACAGAATTTTGACATCGGGTTGGTATCGGTTCTCGTGACATCCCAAGACAGGAACACACCTTTAGTCATTAAAAGACAAAAGAGAGAGACAGAGAGAGAGAGAGAGAGAGAGAGAGAGAGAGGGGAAGATAAAGAGATGGAAGAAAATTCGAAATAATCCAAAAACAAGTGAAAGCGAGTGACGAAGGAGAGAGAGAAAAAGAGAGGCAGAGAAGGAGAGGACAAGGCCAAGGAAAAAATGAGAGTATGAGAGAGAGAGAGAGAGAGAGAGAGAAAGAGAGAGAACATCTGCCCATCTGTTTATACTTCTTTTCTTCCCTGGTGTAAATGGCAGAGGGGATGAGGCCCAGCTGTCATCCACACACACACACACACACTAAAACACACACACACACACGCACACACAGCGCAGGGAGTTCAGTAGGCAATAATAGAGAGAGACGGTTGCTAATTCAAACTAATGGAGGGAGATGAAGATGGATGAGAGAGGGAGCAGGGGAGCAGAGAGAGGTGTGGAGGGCGAGAGAGGCAGCGTTACACAGAGAGAGAGAGAGAGAGAGGAGAGGTGGAGTACAGGAATGAAGGTGTGAAGAGAGACGGTGATCGTTTTGACTCTTTTGAAACTTTATCCTGAAACCGGTTTAATAATATTTGTTTATAATGATCATTAGGTCGTATTAAAGGGGCTCTATGGAAGAATCGGCACGCTTACATCGGTCAAAACAGTGAGGCGACACACACGAGACTGATTGACACTCAACGATTTCACCGTTTTGAGTACAACATCCGGCTACACATTTTGCCGTACTTCACAGTGTGAACGCACTTATGCACTCGAAATAGTAAGTGTAAGTACAGAAGTACTCGGATTGGAACACACTGTATATATTTCACATGCTTGGCAGTAATGTTAGCTTACCTGTCCGTGGGTCCGTTTTGATCCCCAAAACCAGGCGAAGGTCCCTCCATGAATCGAAGACCCGGCCAATGTTGATCCTAGTTATCAATGATTTTAAGTCATTAACGAATGCAAGCTAAACTCTTGTGCAACAGGAATTTTGTTTTGACCAGGAAATATTTAATTTTTCATCCAAAAAATGGTGAAAAATGTCGTCTTAAATCAGGAAACTCAACATTAGGTTACAATAAATAAGATATCAAAAATAAATAAAATGCTCTTGTGTTGCAGCTCAGAAATGCAAAAAGCCAAATAGGCATTTTGTGTCTAATATACTGTATTTAAGTAACAAAATAATTTATTAGGAGTTTTTTCAAATATCTGCAAATGTTTTCCTCTAGTAGACTTTCACCCAGATATTATTATTTTATTAAATCAGAATTCCCCCCCAAAATTAAGTGAACACTTGAAAATGTATGTTGTAAAAAATATAATATATGTATTAATAAAATAATAATAATAATAAAAATAACTTTCGACTAACTAACTTTCATCCTCATCGATCACTGAAACTCAACATTAATCCATACTGATTGTTTCTAAACAACACAATCCTATAATATATATTAAGTTATGAAGTTATTATAGTGTACAACAAGATAAACAATATTTTTTTGTTGGATCTCCTAGTTTTGTTTCCTACGCAATTTAAAACTTTATCATTCACTTAAGTACATGATGACCTCGGCTTAATCCCAGCAGTTTTTCTGCCTTTAATGGCTCAATGTTGTGAATCTGTAACCTTTATGATTATAAAAGTGCTGTACGAGAACGGAAAGCTAGTTTTTGAACAGCGAGACACCTTGAAGTGCACGAAGCAACATGAAATGTATATTATAACACGGAAAAGTCACAGTTTTTTAGTGTTTGTTGCTCCAGTTGTTGATCAGTTTGGAGCCTGAATGTCTAAATGTCCTTCCCAGGAGGGAGTGAGTGTTCTTGGGATAAGGAGCGTCTGACCAGCCCGCCTGCTGGAGTCCACGGTGGAGGACCAGGAGGTGGAGGAGGACAAGTAGGACCAGGAGGTGGTGCAGCTGGAGGAGGATGTGGGAGGGGGCCGAACATCGGAGCTCTCAATCAACAACAACTCCAGCAGCAACAACAGCTACTGGCCAACAGTGAGTACACACGTATACTGATGTATATATCCAGACGGACAACACCATATCAGCCCGATTACAGCCCGACACGGCCGTCGTACGGTGCCGACTCGGATCGGGAACGATGAATGAGTGTCGTGTGCGACAAACGATCGTTTTATCTCGTGTAGTAGATGACAACCGACGCCGCGTCTGGGACGCCTCAAGACGTCCCGACAGAAAGTCGGCAACCCCCCAATGCGTGGAAGGAAGGCCATAGTTTGGACAAAGTTGATCCTATATTCATGAAATTTGGTGGGAACATCCCGCTCATTATTTCAGACATATTCCTCATCGGGTTTCATTCGCTCCGCCCACCCGGAAGTCGGCCATTTTGAATTTTGTGCGTTTTTCATGTATTTTATGCATACTTCTACACACTCCTCCTCCTAGAGAGGTTATCGGATTTGCGTCAAATTCGAGTGGTATAACCCTCAAACTAATGTGACGCTAAATTGAGAAGGAATTTTTTGATCGCTCGAACGGGGATGTCATAGGTCACGTGAGAATACGCCCCATTTTATCACTTTACAGGTGTGGAACTTTGCGATACTCCTCCTAGAGGATTTTAAGAGATCCATCTCAAAGACGGGCAGCAGAATCTCAACACCTTCACGATGCAAAATTGCGAAGCTTTTGTGTTTTCGCGAAACGGCGTTGTTGTGGTGGCAAATTCCGATGTTTCGATATGACACAGGAGGCTGTTTTAACTTGACTTTACATAGTCCGATCTGCCCCAAATGTCACAAGCTGGATAAGAGTCCAGGCCTGAAGACATATACGTGCCATTATGAGTGATAGTCATAGCACCACCTACAGGAAACAGGAAGTTGTTGTAAATTGACTTGACCCTTTACATGGTTGGGCCCGGGGTGTGGGGGCTTGAGCCCCGGTAAGTCCGTATATATTAAGGTGCCGGGAGAGTGTGTGTTGTCAGAACGGGGGACCGACGTGTCGTCTGTCATGTGTCGCAGCCAAGTCACGACAAGAATTTATGACTCTCAATCGTCTAATATGACATAGTGACCATCGTAACCATCAAAAATACCGTGTAGTCAGATCCTGGCACAAAACTACATGGGAGAAGGACACACACACACACACACACACACACAAACACACACACACACACACACACACACGTTCAGAGAGTGTGTGTGTGTGTTTAAAGCGGTGGCAATATTTGTTAATGTACGCCATTTAATCTGTTCCCATCTCCTGTATTAACACTCCGCCTGGATTAATCAGCACACACTCTACTAAATGACTCAATTCATCAACACCACACATACACACACGCACACACACACATACACACACGCACACGCACACACACACGCACACGCACACACACACACATATATTGACAGAAGCGCAAAAACAAACAAACACACTCATGCTCGCTCTTTTTCTTATTGCAGAAGTAATGTGTTTGCGCACACACACACACACACACACACACACACACACACAGGCTGGGCAGCGGGAGGCGACAAACACTCACATTGATTATTCTATCACTTCAGTCGTCACGACAACAGCAATCAGTGTTATTGTTTCATTGGAATGAAAGCAGCCGCTGCCATCTTTTTTTTTCTTTTTTTTCCCTGTGTTCCCGACAGCTGAGGCGACTTCTCTCAAGAGTGTTCATCTTGAGGGAGTTTGCCTTTGAAAAACGGGGGGGGCTCATTTGAGGTTAAAGGGTCTGAGGTCAGAGGTCAAATGTCAAGGTTGTGCTTTTAGGAGGTTCAGGGTTAAAGGATGAATTAAAGTTAATGGAACGGCTCCCCAAATGCAGCGTTGTTGGTGTGAAAGAGAGAGTAGGAAGGGAGGGAATGAAAGAGAAACAGATAAAGAAACACATTAGAGCTGTTAAAGTTAACGCGTTATCGCAAATTTGTTTTAACGCCACTAATTTCTTTAACGCTTTAACGCAACAGTTTTAAAGTTAGAGTGAAGATACTGGTATCATATGAATCTAAGGAATCCATCGGTACTAATCATGTCATACTAGCTTGTCGTGAAGGAGGTTAAATAACGCTCCAAACATACACTAAATTTTGGTGAGGGTAAACTGTCAAAGGGGTCCCTTGACCTCTGACCTCCAGACATGTGAATGTAAATGGGTTCTATGGGTATCCACGAGTCTCCCCTTTACAGACATGCCCACTTTATGATAATCACATGCAGTTTGGGGCAAGTCATAGTCAAGTCAGCACACTGACACACTGACAGCTGTTGTTGCCTGTTGGGCTGCAGTTTGCCAGATTGGAGCATATTGTTTTATGCTAAATGCAGTACCTGTGAGGGTTTCTGGACAATATCTGTCATTGTTTTGTGTTGTTAATTGATTTACAATAATAAATATATACATACATTTGCACAAAGCAGCATATTTGTATTAAATAATTGACAAATCTCCCTTTAAGGTTCATTTTGAACAGATCAAAAATGTGATTTTAATTGCAATTAACTATTTTAATCGATTGACAGCCCTAATAAAGATTTAACAAAAATGCACAACTAGAAAATAGAGCGGTTCAGAGATGGAAAGATAGAAACTATGAGAGAAATGAGTGAAAAGAGGTGAGGAAAGAATGAAAAATTAAGAAAAAAAGAGGATAAAATAAAATATATTGAAATAAAAAGACAGACAGGAAAGAAAAGAGACGAAAGAACAAAAAAAACGACCTCCTGTTTCTTTCGCCTCCTCACCCTTTAACCCTTTGACCTCCACATTTTCTCCTCTTCCTTTCTTTCTCTCCCTCCTCCTCTGCTTTGTCAACTTTTATTAGCGAGACATTTGACACTGAGGTGACACCTCTCCCTCTCGCTTTCCTCAAGGTTAAGTTCAACACAAGTTCACAGACACCATCCAGCCTCTCTCTCTCTCTCTCTCTCTCTCTCTGTTACTCTCACAAAGGATTCATTTCACAGTTTACTGAAAAATGCAAAATGTATAAAATGATTAAACACATTAAAACACACAGAAAAGATCCAAATACTAGAGCCAGTAAAAGCCCAACAATTGTCTATTATATGATATAAACCTCACTGCAAAATAAACTGTACATTGCAGATTAAGATAATGAGTTAATGGATGTGATCTGAGATGATAATGTGATGTCTCTCTCCATCAGGGTTGGACCTGCCCTTCATGATGATGCCCCACCCTCTGCTGCCCATGGGCCTGCCGCCTGCGTCTGTTGCCATGGCGATGTCACAGATGAACCACCTCAACACCATCGCCAACATGGCCGCCGCAGCCCAGCAGATACACACTCACGTACACCGGGCGCCCGTCATCAAGGTAAAAAACACGTACACATTTACACTCTCAAAAAAAAAAGGTTTTAAATGACAACCATAGAGGACCCCAGGAGGTTCCCTGAGGAACTCCTCGATAAAGAACATTTACTTTATTGACGTTGCAAAACAACAGTAATGTGCAAAAGATTAATATACAGAATATAGAAAGAACAGTTAAGGGTAGATATGACATAACACAATATAAATAATTTTACTTTAAGTACTTTAAGTACATTCTTCGGATAGTACTTTTACTTAAGTAAGGTTTGGAATTCGGGACTTTTACTTGTAGTGGACTTTTTCACAGTTGAATGAGTGAAGATTAAGACTTATTTGCTTTTTACTTTTAGTCTATACGTTTTGGTATTTTACATTATTATTATTGTTATTATTAATATTCTTTTTACAGGTTCTAGCAAAGCCAAATGACTCAGATCTAGCTGGCGAGACCAGAATCAGAGAGACATAAATAATGTGCCTTAACATTCATAATAAACATAGTAAGAGAAAAGAACAAACAAGAACTGCAAAAGTCAATGATCATAAATATAAAATAGAAATACAAATAATAGAGTACTATATATGTTTTAAAATAAAAAGAACTGTAGTGTTAAAATGATCAAGAACATGTGCAAAAGTAGAAATAAAAGTAGTCGCCTGAAGACAAAGAGGATATTTTCATCCCTCAGGATAAATATGAATTCCATTACATGTATCTTTTTTTATTGTATGTATTATTTATTACTTTATTGTATGCTATATCTCCAACATGGCAGTGCCCTCTCTTTAATCCGTGCCAGTCACTGGTAACCCCATAGTAACAATATTAAAATGATTCAGATCTTACATCAGTAATGTTATTTACACCTCACTCACTCACTCATTCATCTCTCTCTCTCTCTCTCTTTCTCCAGGAGAGAGTGTGTGACAGTCCCTCTCTCTCTCCATCTGTTGATGAGACCAACACTCCTCTGCAGTCGCAGCCCAGCAGCTCGGCCTCCAGCTCGCCCGAAAGACTCGGTACATTCACACCAAACTCCAGTACGCACCAGTATGACAAACACACGCCGTAGATCAGAGCTGCAACGATCCATCCATTAGTCAGTCAAAAGAAACTTAAGAAACTCAACAGTGTTTTCATTAAATGTACTTCTTAAATATATATATATATATTCTGTTTTCGTTAGTCTTCTATAATAGTAAACTGAATATCTTTAACTTTTGGACAAAACACTTTGGAAAATCTTAATTTTTCTGCATATGCCTATAAGATAGATCTTTATTAATCCCGAAGGAAATTCTTGCGCCAGAGATTGTTCAAAATTACAAAAAGTCAAGTGTATAAATCAAAAAGTACTATTTCTAGCACCAATGCTTAATGGAATTACAATGAAGTAGAATACATTTAGTAAAATGAGTAAATAAGATAAGTAAAATAAAATAAGTATATCTATCTATCTATATCTAGAATCAATTAAACACATAAATACTTGCTTCCATACATATAGTACATACATGCATATACTTTACTGTATGTAAAAACACACATTTAAAGGTGCACATACAAATACTTCACACACATGCATCTGCAGATGTGTATACACACACATGCATGCAAACATAGTGTGTTCATGCACCAACACACGTGCACGAACTCACCGTGTGTATTCTTTCAACAGGATTGGTGTCAGCTGATGCAGATGTTGCGATGACCAACCCTGCTGCACCCATCAAGAAAATAACAAAGGACAAAGGTTGGACCACACACACACACACACACACACCGTCACACACACACACAAAAATGTATTCTCTTAAATGAACAACAGAAGACACACATACTCTTATATAAGTGCAGATATTCCATTACCCTCCTTAATCTAAACCCTCACCCATTTCGTTTTGACAACTGACAAATTGTCCTCACTTAGAGGGCTTTCCTCATCTACTGTATTTACACACACACACACACACACACACACACACATAGAGACACAGTGACAAAAACACACACTCGCAGAGACACACACAAATAGAGAAACAGAAGCGTCAGGATGTTCAGCCCCTCCTATTGATCACCTGTCTCTGAGCCATCAATCAGAGGAGTGAACGAGGGAGGCACAGATAGATAGATAGATAGATGGATGGATGGAGGGAGGGAGGGAGGGAGGGGGTGAGGCTAAGTGAAGGAGGCAAGGCTAAAAGGGGTCAAGGGGTCACACACTAAAAGCATGTGGGGGCCTCTCCTCCCTCCATCACACTCTCAGTAGTTTCCATTCTTATAACACATTCTGTTTCAGCTAATTCTTCACCTCTTCCCTTCATTTCCTCTCTCCGTCCGTCCTCTCCGGAGCTGCACTGCAGACATCAGCAGGAGCAGCAGCAGCAGAGGGGACGCTTCCCTTTTAAAATCAATAACACAGATCTGTTGCTGCCGCTCTTAAAGAAGGGAGCGAAGACCTGAAAGAATAAAAGGAGAGAAACTCAGCTTCTCTGGGCCGGACGTGAGAGTCAAAGTGTTGAGATGTCGCTGACATAGACTGGATATAAGTAGACGTGGTATCTGTGATGTCACACATTGTGAAGCCTCCAGTTCGGCATTTTTTTTTTGCCCTCACCATCTTGGTATTTGGCCGTCGCCATCTTGGTTTTTGGTCTCCACCATCTTGGTTTTTGGCCGTCGCCATCTTGGTTTTTGGTCTCCACCATCTTGGTTTTTGGTCTCCACCATCTTGGTTTTTGGTCTCCACCATCTTGGTTTTTGGCCGTCACCATCTTTGTTTTTGGCCGTCACCATCTTTGTTTTTGGCCGTCGCCATCTTGGTTTTTGGCCGTCACCATCTTGGTTTTTGGCCGTCGCCATCTTGGTTTTTGGTCTCCACCATCTTGGTTTTTGGCCGTCACCATCTTGGTTTTTGGCCGTCGCCATCTTGGTTTTTGGTCTCCACCATCTTGGTTTTTGGCTGTCACCATCTTGGTGTTTGGCCGTCGCCATCTTGGTTTTTGGTCTCCACCATCTTGGTTTTTGGCTGTCGCCATCTTGGTGTTTGGCCGTCGCCATCTTAGTTTTTGGCCGTCGCCATCTTTGTATTTGGCCGTCGCCATCTTGGTGTTTGGCCGTCGCCATCTTTGTTTTCTGGAACCAGAAGTGACATGAGATGGTGGAGCTAAGTACAACCGAACTGACATAGACTGTGTATAAGAAGTGGACGTAGTCACCGTGACGTCACCCATTGGTTTGTGGATTGCCGTTTTGAAGCCTTGAGTTCGGCATTTTGGCCGTCGCCATCTTGTTTTTTTTGCCACTAGAAGTGACGCTAGCGGGTGGAGCTGACCGAACGCTGAATAAGACATTTGGCGACCAAAATGTTACAATTCACCTTGATTAACTGAAAACACACTGTGAAAGAGGTTAAACTCCCAATGAAACATTATTCTGACACCAAAACCAGAGTTCATTCTTCCTGTTTTCACTATTTACTCCTCCCTCCTCTCATTTTTGTAATCCTTTCCTCTCCCTCTTTTCATCCTTTTCTTTTTTAATCCTTTTAAACGCTCCCTCTTTCCTCTCCGTATTCTTCCCCTCCTCTCTACTCCTCCATTTTTTATTTCATCCCAGTTTTCCCTCGTCATATTCTCTCCTCTCCACCACGTCATCTTCTACCGGTTTGTCCTTTACTGTACTCACCCTTCATCCCCCGTTTATCCCCTCCGCTCTCAGGAAAGGAACAGAAGGAACTCACGGGGGAAAGATAAAAGAATAGAGAGAAGCCCTTTGAGGCAAATTTGTGATTTTGGGACTATAAATATAAATCAGAATCCGCTTTATTGGAGTATTTAAACACATAGAAGGAATTTTACTCCAGTTATTTTTTGCTCTTACAGAAATACACATACAAAAGTAAAACTTAAACATTTGACTACTATGTACAGATATAAATATATGTTAAAAGTACAGTGGATGTTTGGTGTCACAGGGTTACGGCTGTATTGACTTGATTTAAAGAGAAAATATCGGAATTATTTAGGGAGAAATGAAGTAAAGGAAGTAATTAACAAGAAAGACGGGAAGAGAATAAGAAGAAGGTTGTAAAGATGAAGACGAGGGAAAAACAAGAGTGGAAGTGGAGAAAAGGTGATGAAGAAAGATACGAGAGGGAGGAAAGGTGGAGTAAAGGGATGTATGGATGAAGTGGCAGATAGGGGAAAGAGATGGTGTGTGCGTGTGCGTGTGTGTGTGTGTTAGAGTGCATCTTAATCAGCGTTAATTTCACAGCAGAGTTAACCCAGTTGTCAGTGTGTTAGGCATTAAGGGCTGATCAGACACTGTGACGCACTCGCAATGAACACACACACACACACACACACAAATCAAGGATGTCTTTAATCCTTGCCAATTAGTACCACACATGATTGTCTGAATACTAACGACCTCTCTATGTGTGTGTGTGTGTGTGTGTGTAATTGATTTCTCTGATGCTGCTTCGTTGCCTTTTATACCTTAGTAAACATCAACATTTCATAAACTTCACTCGAAGCTCGTCACGACGTATCGCTGATGGAAAACATCTCAGAAACATTTTGTCATAATTTATTGACTATTAAAGGAATAGTTCGACATTTTGGGAAAATACACGTGTTTACTTCCTTAGAGTTAGATGAGAAGATTGATACTTGTGTGTGCTTTAAATGTAAAGCTACATTCAGCGTAGCTTAGCATAAAGACTGGTGGAAACAGTTAATTAAGCAGATGTTATGTTGAGCTTCGCTAACCTTTAATGCACTTCAGTACCGAAATAGAAGCTAAATAAAAACATAAAAAATATGCAGGTTTTGGAGCTCATGGACGGCTTAAAAGTCCTTCTTTATTTGTTTTTGAAGTAGTAATAATAATACTTTTATTTTTAAATTTGTAGAGCACTTTTCAGTCATAAAAAGTCATCGTATAGTATGTTATAAAAAATTTCATAAAAAATTAAATGTGTAGTATGTCGTAAAAAAAAGTCCAAAAATGTCATACAAAGTCATAGTATAGTATGTCGTAAAAAAGTAACAAAAAAAATTCATATTGTTGTATGTCGTAAAAAATGTCATAGTATAGAAGGCAACAAAAATGTCATTTAAAGTCATAAAATCTCTTGTTATAGTTTGTCACAAAAAGTAAAAAAAAAAAAATGTCAGTATAGTAAGCCATACAAAATATCATATAAAATGTGATAATTCATGTTATAGTATACTATTTCATAAAAATATAATAAAAAAATATATATAAAAAGTTATAAAAACATGGTATCATAGTATAGTAGGTCACAACATTTTTTTATATAAAAATTCATAATTAATGTCATATGTCATAAAAAAGTAAAAAGAAGTTATAGTATAATATGTCACAAAAATGTCATAAATGTCATAGTATAGTATGTCCTAAAAATGTACAAAAATACTGTTATAGTATGTCATAAAAAAGTCAAATCTCACAGTATAGTGTGCCATTTTATGACATAAAACGTCATAGTAGAGTTTGTTATGAAAATGGCATAAAAACCCAAATCGCCATAAATGTTAATGTTGTTAACTGTTCTTCACAGAAGAGTCCTCGCTGGCTCAGGCCCTGCCCCCCGGCTTCCCCGCTCCGTTCCTATTCGCCGACGGCCTGTCGTCAGTGGAGACCCTGCTCACCAACATACAGGTAGGATCCATGTCGTCTGGATTAGATAGAGGATTCAATAGGTATCAACGTCTTTTTACAGTGAAGATTTACCAAACTACTTCTTCTTCTTCTTCTTCCTCCTGTAATCGTCTTCTCTCAGGGCCTGCTGAAGGTGGCGGTGGAGAACGCCCGGGTTCAGGACAAACACATCCAGGCGGAAAAGCGAGAGCTGAAGATGGAGCTCTACAGAGAACGAGAGATGAGAGAGAGTCTTGAACGACAGCTCACCTCCGAACTACAGAGCAGAGGTTAACATTAACGCCATAAAACCACCATTTCACATGTTTTTAAACAATGATACAGGGACACATTTATAGTTTTACATTCAGAACATAGAGCACTAACAGAAATGGTTGGAACTTCAGAACATTTTTTAGTTTTCTTGAGTAGAAAGTTGTCTGCACCTTTATGTGGGACAAATGCCAGAATCTATTTGCTTAATTTGAGTCTATGATGAGGTAGAAGGAAGTTACCGCTTTTGTCGTTGTAGTCTGAGTAACATGACGTCATATCTGTTCCGTATCCGTCAACCAAAACAAACCGCAGCGAGCGATAAAGTAGAAAGCAGTGGAGAGTCCAAGTGGATACGACATGCACCCTCATATTTTAAATCCACATCCAGTAAAGTATGGAAACACTATGGGTCTCACACATTGCAAAAGCAGAGCTAGACATCACGGCTAAAGCTGCATGCTAACTTGATAATTTAAAACATTTTTACTGTATAAATTTAGATATTTTCCAAAGTAAAAGTCCCTAGAAGTGTATGAATCAACTTTTTCCCTATGGTCTAGTGTTAAAAAAGTCGAATCAAGTCGCACTACTTATCGAATCGGCACCCAGGTATCATGATAGTATGGAATCGGTTGATGGGTGAATCGTCCCAGCCCTAGTGATCTGATCTCTTCCTCGTCTTCCTCCCTCGTCAGCCTCCATCCAGAAGCGTCTGAAGAAGGAGAAGAAGGCCAAGAGGAAGCTGCAGGAGGCGCTGGAGTTTGAGTCGAAGAGGAGGGAGAGGGTGGAGGACGCCCTGAAGCACTCGTCCTCGTCCTCCCCGTCTCCTGAGCCGCTGCACGCCGCCAACAACAACAAGAACGGTACGACCATGACGCCGTGTTCTTCGTCTTTTACATCCGTTTTCTTAAAATCTGTTTGCTCGCTTTCTTAAATGTTTGTTGAGTATCTTTCTTACATCTTGTTTTTTATTGTTTCAGTTTGGCTTCTTTCGATTATATTTTAGCTAATTTACGTTTATTGTCTTTCAGTTTTTCACTTTGCTTCTCACTGGTTTGAGAACATGTTTCTTTCTTAATGTTGATCTTATTTCTTCCTGTCTTTGATATAAATCTTTGGAAATGAGGACATCTTTTGGGAAGTGCAGACCTTTTGAAAATCAAGGACATCTTTTGGAAAGCTAACGAAGGTTTTCAAACTGTTGTTTCTAGAAGGTGTTATGATTTTTGGGGAGTGAGTGAGGATATTTTTGTAAACGAGGACAGTTGGAAAAGTAAAACCAGGTTTTGGAGGGGGTCATGGTTCTGGATAGTTTTCCTTCCTCTCGGCATCGGTTTCCAGCCGTGTGTTTACCTTCACCAACACTTGTTGTATACGAGCTGTTGTTGACTGAAGCTCTTTAAAAACAGGCTGCTGCTGTTTTTCTGTCTTTCTTCCATAAAATTGAGTGTAATCGCCAGCGGCAGGAAATGTGCTGTTGATCTCGTCCGTGTAGCTTTACTGCAAACTAATGCTGAAGTAAACCAGGACAGTTGACGAATACTGTACTATATACTTTAACTCTTTTATCTCGCTGGTTCCAGCTGCTCAGATTAGAAGATTTGATGCTTTTCTCTCCTCCTCTTTGTTGATTAGTCGACTAATCGGTTGTTTTGTTCTTAGTTGATAAGATTTCTTCAGTCTATTAGTCATTTGTTTTGCTTTTTTTCATGCTGAGTGACTTATTTCCAAAAATTTATGAGCACATCTCTGGTAAACACAAGATTTAAAGTGGTGCTTTTGTGTGATTCTTCACAGATCTGTCAATTAAATTAATTAAAAACCACGTGTTAGTCGATTAAGAATTTCTTTGGTGGAGGACAGCCCCACTTTTCTTTGTTTTATATGATTGTTAAATGAATATATTTTGGTTTTGGACTGTTGGTCAGACGAAACAAGCAATTTGGAGACGTCACATTGGGTTAATTGTTTTTTGCATATTTTGATGTTTTATAGACTTAAAGGTCCCATATTGTGAAAAGTGAGATTTTCATGTCTTTTATATTATAAAACAGGTTTAAGTTCTATATAAATACCGTTAAACTATCAAAACGCTCAACATACGGAAAAACACACACAGCCCGTGTTCAGAAATTGTGCATTTGAAACAAGCCGTCAGGATTTCTGTCCATTTGTGACAAATATACAATATTTAGACCATTACACGGTTTTAAACGTAAACATTCTAAATGTGTCCCAGTTTATTTACCTGTTGCATTGTATGTAAATAACATCAGCTGACAGGAAGTAAACATGGACCCAAGCCGTTGCCTAGCAACGCAATTCCATTGAAATGCGCTAAAACGGAGCGTTTCAGACCAAGGGTGAATACAGGTATATTCAGGCAGACAGTATGAGGAAAATAACGTTGTTTTTTTAACATTACAGCATGTAAACATGTTCTATTAGAAACACATAATACAAGTATGAACCTGACAATGAGCACGATATGGGACCTTTAAACAATTCATTGAGAAAATAATCAGATTAGCGATAATTGTAAATAATCATTAGTTGCTGCTCTACAGAAATAAGAACATTTTAAAGCCACAGTTCAAGTGTTACTCAACATATTTTGGGAACAGTATCACTTCAATCTTTATGGGTGATTAATAACAATAATAACAAACAGACAAAACTTCTCAGTGAATTTGTTGTGAGGAAGCAGCCAATTTTATGTTTCTAATATCCCAAAAATTAGTTTTTACAGCTCAGTTGAAGTTCTTTGACAATTCACATCAAGAGACACAAACTAAATAACATCCAAAACTCTTTAATTCTCCAGACAAATGGACGTGTTCGTGGCTTCTTTGTAAATCCAGCTTGTTTTTGACCTGCACACAGTAACAAGGTGCTGTTTTTTTTTTTTTTTTTTATTGGCCGACCTACTGAGACTCTGTCTTGTCTTTGTGTTTCATACCAGACGCTGCTGTAGCCGAGGATAAACCTGAACTTAATGGAAACCAGCAAGACAACGGCGCTGTACAAGGTACCTGAAAACACACACACACACACACTATAAAAAAAAATCATTAAACAGGCACACAGTCAGATACACTCTCATTCATGCAGAGTCATGCTGATACGCACACAAACATTAACAGATATGACACTGTACGCAAGTGTGTTCAAAGGCAGAGTTACATGTTTGTAGACACACACACTAACACACACGTGGTAGGCATATGTGTGTTTGTGTGTGTGTGTGTGTGTGTGTGTGTGTTGGGGCCCAGGCTAGATTAGTGGAGACATTAAGCAGACGCAGAGACACTGTGGCCTCCCTTTGATGTGTGCACCTTATCAGACACACATGTGAGTGTGTGGAAATATTTCATTGGGCTCATGTCAGTGTGTATAAGTGTGGATATTTGTGCTTTAAGTAGGTTGTGTATTTGTGCTGGTGACTAAGCCGGATTGTAGACCTGGAGGCTGAGGTCATTTTTGGGAATTGATGAGTTGTTTTGGAAAGTAGAGACATGTTTTGCAAGTGAGAAGATTGTTAGAAGGTAGATATATATTGGGAAATGGTGATATTTTGGACATTTTAGGGGGAAAAAAGGAGTTTCTGGGAAAATGAGAACATTGTTCTAGGGTGGGGATGATTTGAAAAATTAGTACATTTTGGTAGTGAGTGCAGTTTAGTATAGTATGTCATAAAAATGTAAGTATAATACGCATTAAAAAAAGTCATAAAACTCATGATATAGTATGGCAGAAAAATGTAAAAAAAAAAAGTCATAGTAGTATGTCGTAAAAAAAAAGTATTTTTGTTTGTTTGTGTTAGTGTGACTTTCGGATTTGAACTAGCGTGGCGTAGTAGTATAGAATGTCCTAAAAAGAAATGGAGTATATTTTTGTAAGCAAGGACAGTTTAAAAAGTGACATTTATTCATGATGTTTTTTTGTATTATTTTGGGAAAGTGACAATGTCCGGTCTTCACTTTCGTCACAAGCTTGTTGGACGGGTTAAGACTCTTGTTAAATGAGGTTAAAGTTGTGGACTCGAGGAACGCATTATGCCAATGAGGGTCCTCACAAGTACAGTACTGACGCGTGTGTGTTAGTATGCATGTGTCGTCCTCTTTCCACCAGCTGTGCTCAGTCCTCCCTGACATTGAAAACCTTCACTTGAAACTGAGTGTGTATAAATGAATATCTACACACACACACACACACACACACACACACACACTTAACCTGTGTGTGTGTGTGTGTGCACTCTGTACCTGTAGGTGTGTATTTTAGTGTGTGTGTTTGATCCACACTCTGGTGAGACAGGGAACTCTAATTAGCTCTCTCTCCTCTTTAGACCCCTTTTAGATCCCCTCTCTTCTGCAAGCCAAGCACTCCGACAAACACACACACACACACACACACCTGATTTCATTAATGTTGATTGGCCCAGTAGGACCCCTTTGCTGCCTTGCTCACACACAACACACATTGACAAACACACACTCATCTCTGCTGCCATAAAAGCATTTTGCACCTACGGTGGTTTACTCACACACACTCACACACTCACAGAGACACACACACACACACACACACACCTCTCCCCTGCCTCTCTCACCTTCCACACTCTTAATTAACGAGTGAGGAGAAAACTGCTGAATACAAAGAAAGACATCGCATTACAATCAGAAAGAGAGGGAGAGAGAGAGAGGAGAAACGAGGAGCAGGGGAGGAGGAGGAGGAGGGTGAGAGACGTGGAGAGAGGAAGGGGAGGAAAAAGGAGAGAGAGTTAAAAAGAAAAGATCGGTTTCTCTCGGCTGTTTAAAGACTAATTGGCCGGTGAAAATATTAGAAGAGATGGAGGAAGATCGGGGGAAGAAAGTGAGGAAGAAGAGAGGGCAAAGGAGATGAGTGAGGAAGAGTAGGACAGAGAGAACGAGGGGGAGGAAGAGAGAAAGGATAAAGAGAAGCAGGAGAAATGGATGAAAGTGGTGGTGAGAATATGGAAAAGGGGGTGAGGAAACTAAAAAGAGGAAGAGGAAAGAAAAGGATGACGAGAAAGAGAAGTAAGATATGGCAGGAAAATAAAAATGAGAGATAGAGGGAGGAAGAACAGGTGGAAAAGAAGGGATGAAAGATGGAGTGAACAGAAAAGGGAGGGAGAGAAAGGGATGTGGCCAAAAGAAAAAATGAAGAGGAACAGGAGAAGAAAGCAATGGATGAAAGGGGAGGAATGAAAGGATAAAAAAAATCAGGAGAGGAAGAGGGAGCAGAAGAAAAGGATGGACAAACGTAGGAGAGAAGGAATAACAGGTGGAAGACAGGAACGACGAAGAGGAGGTAGAGAACAAGGGAATAAAAGGGGAGACAAAAAGGTAATGATGGAGTGGGAGAAGGGAGGAAGAACGTAAAGTAAAGTGAAATGGAAGTTGCGGAAGGGAAAGAAGAACAGGTGGAGGAGAGGGAAGATGGAAAGGAAGGGAGGAGACTGAAAGAAGAAAGGGAAGTGGAGAAATGGAGGAGAAGAACTGTCGGGGGGTAGAGGAGAGAAAAGAGTGATGGGGTGAGGAGGAAAGAAAGAGGACAAATGAGAGTAAAGGTTAGGGAAGTAGGGAAGGAAGAACAGGAGGAGGAGGAGGAGAAAGTGGGAATGAGGAGAGCACAACACGGGAGGAAGAGAAGAACGGTGATGATGAAAGGAAAAGGAAGACGAGGAGAAAAAAGTGTGGAAGAAGAGATAAAGGAAGATGAGCAGAACTTAGAAAGGATGGAGAAGGAGAAGAAAAGGTGGATGAAAGGGGAGGAATGAAAATGAGGAGAGGAAGAGGGAGCAGAGGAGGTACAGAGGAAATAAAATGAGAGAAGGAATAACAGGTGGAAGACAGGAACAATGAAGAGGAGGTAGAGAAGAAGGGAATAAAAGGGGGTAAGAGGGAGAGGAAAAGTAAAGTGAGATGGAAGTTGGTAAAGGGGGAAAGAAGAACAAGTGGAGGAGAGGAGAAGAGGAGGACAAATGATAGAAAAGGAAAGGATGTAAGTGAGGGGAAGGAAGAACAGGAGGAGGATCAGAGAGGAGGAGAAAGAGGGAATGAGAGGAGGGAAAAACCAGAGGAAGAGAAGAACGGTGATGAAGATAGGAAAAGGATGAGGAGTTGGTAGAAAAGAAGTAGATGAAGAGATCAATGCTGTAAATATGGAAAGGAGGATGATAAAACTAAAAAGGGGAAGAGGAAAGAAATGGATGAGGAGGACGGGGAAAGAGAAAGAAATGAGAGATCGGGGGAGGAAGAACAGGTGGAAAAGAAGGGATGAAAGATGGAGAGTGGACAGAAAAAGGAGGGAGAGAAAGGGATGTGGTCAAAAGAAAAAATGAAGAGGAACAAGAGGAAGACATGAGAACAAATGAAAAGCAGAGAAGAAGATGAGAGGGGGATGAGTAGAAATAAAAAGGAAGAATGAGAGAGAGGAAAAGCAAAACATGGTGTGGAAAAAGGGGAGGAAAGGAAAAGGAGAACGAGGGATGAGGAGGAAGAGTGTAGTTGAAAAATGTGACCTTGTTCCGAGACCTGGTGACATTTCCTCCACCCAGCTGATAGACTCTTAACAAGGCAGGTCAACGCCATTTTTAACCACGACAGCCAGCGCACAGGCATGCACGCACGCCAGCACACACATTAACACACATGCACACACACTAACACACACTAACGCTGGAGGTGTGTTTTCTAGTGACGGATGGAGGTGAGGGTTGGAGGGAAACGGGGTTGCCAGGTCACAAAATAGCGACAAAAGAAAAGGTGAAAGAGGAGAATAAAACAGGAGAGATGAGCAGAAAGAATAATTATTAAAATAAAAAAATAATAAAGATAATAAAATATAAAAAATTATAAAAAAAAATGTAAAAAAAATAGCGTTGTTTCACTTCCATACTACATACATACAATATTTGATATACTGGAACAAGTCCTCTAAATAAATGTTTGATTTTTAAACGTGGTGTTGATGGGACATTATTATCCCACAATGCAATGCACAAAGGAAGTAAAGGAGTTACTCACAGCTGGAGAAACTTTAAACAGATTTGAGGAGCGCTGTGAGAAAAAGCTCCAGGAACATCTTCAGAAACCTGGAAAACAAAATATTAAATGTTTAGAAATGTCATATTATCATTAATCATCTTTCACTGAAATCGTATCGCGATAGGATCTTTTTGTGTTTTGTAAAATATAATTAAATACGTGAAAAGCTTCACTCTCATTCTGTTAGTTTTAGTCAAAATAAAGCATTTTAAATAGCATGATATTGATTTTAGCCACGTGCTTTAGTTAGGAAATACTGTATATATTATAATACATCTTCCTAAAGTTACAGATGGATTCACATCTTGTCGCAGATAATCGTAATGATATTTGGGGAAAAAATCAATAGTAGAAAAGTTTTTTAACAAACAAACAATATATTTTCTGATATTTTTAAATAATTAAACGCGATAACGCGCAAATTTTTTTTAACGCAACTAATTGAATTAACGCATTAACGCAACTCGTGATTCTTAGGTTGTAGCGGGCTCAGTTTTAAAGTTAGAGTGAAGATAATGGTATCATATGAAACTAAAAATCCTAATGAATCCATTGGTCCATTGGTGTCATACTAGCTTGTCGTGAAGGAGGCTAAATAACGCTCCAAACGTACGCTAAATTTTGGCGAGGAAAAAAACTCTCCCTTTAAGGTACATTTTGAACAGATAAAAACGTGTGATTAATCTACTATTAATCGTGATTAACTACGGACAATCATTTGAATCGCAATCAAATATTTGAATCACTTGAAAGCCCTAATATTTTTACTTCAGCTGAAACAATTAGTTTGCAACAATTTTGATATTCTTTTCATTATTTCAGGCTTCTCAGATGTGAAAATGTGCAGTTTTATAAATGAATAACTTTTGGTTTTGGACTGTTGGTCGAGCAGAATAAGACATTTAAATGTCTGTAAACTGGGAAATTGTGATGAGCATTTTTCAACATTTATGGCATTTTACACACCAAACAATTAATAACAAAAGGATGATAATAAGTATTATTTGCAGCTCTAATAGTCAGTGAGAAAGGTAGTGAACATTCAACCACGATGACTTTAAATTATGAAGTTACAGATTTAAGTTTTAAGGACGACAGGGGCGGGGGGATCAAAGCTGCGACTTTTTTTTAAAGTTGCAGGAGAGTTTTTAAAACAGCGGGCCAAACCTGCTGCCTAAAGGAGAAAAAGAAAGGACAGGAGAGGACAGAGAGAAGAATGGGTCGGGATAAAAATAATATGAGAGTAACAGATAGAGGACAGGAGGGAGCAGAGGGGAGGTGAGGAGGAGGAGGAGGAGGACGAGGAGGGGATGCATGTAGAATAGAGGGATGAAAGAGGAGGAGAGGAGGGGGTCTGAGTGATAAAAATAGGGAAGGGCAGGAGATGAGAGGGATGAAAAGGAGGGAAGGCAGGGAATACGAAGGAGGAAACGAGGGCCGAGCGCAGGATGAAAGAGAAATTTAAGAAGTTTTTTTTTTATTTCAACGCACCTTGAACCTGTTTCATATCTTTAAAAACACGACGAATAGAGGACACAAGTAGAGGGTAAGATGTGACAAAGAGCAGAGGAAGATGAGTTCAAAAGTAGCGGAGGGCAAGAGGATGGAAAGAGGAGGAAGAGGAGGGAGGGCAGGTTTATGGTTGCTGTTATGCAGAAATGTAAACACTTTGCAACGTTCGCAGAAAACAATGACACCGCAGGGAGAGGAAGGTGTGTGCACGCAAGTGTGTTTCTGTTATATATGTGTGTGTGTGCACGTGCTCCTGTGTGGGTGGGTGCAGCAACAGCACTACGGGGAGCGGAAGGAGAACGACGGAGGTGAAATGAGAGAGAGAGAGAGAGAGAGAAAGAAAAAGAGAGAGAGCCGACCCTGGCAAAACTGGAGATATGAGATATGAGATGAGAACGGATGCTGCATAAAGGGAGGACGAGACGCAACACTGTGAGCGAAAACAACGACGTCCTGCTTTAATGATCAGGATCAAAGTGTGAAGTTGCTGAACAAACAGAGCACTGAAAACTGCACATTTACACTTAAAGCAGTTGCACCAGCTTGGTCTGTGGGTCGTTAGCAACAAGAGGTAACTTCTTACAGTGGGGATGACGGCACAGTACAAACGGTAGTTTGAGGCGTCTAGTTTCACGGCGCTGTGTGCAGGTGAAAAGACCCTTAAAGAGCTAAATAGGCAGTGTTCATTTCGTTAACTAAAACTTAGGGATGCACCGATATCACTTTTTTCAGACTAAGTACGAGTACAAGTACTTACTTTTGGGTACTCACCGATACCGAGTACCGATACGAGTGCTCCTCTGTGCCAAAAGACCCTCGTTAACAGCCAGCTGGAGGGTGTGAGCAACACACAGCAGGCTGGGGAGTCCCGCATACGAGGCGGTGCGCCGCGACCGGCTCTAGGTCGGCTTGGAAAGGCTCGGGGCGAAGGTGGCTCGCGGCCGCAGCTTTACAGTGCTCCCCGTCCAGAACTCGCCGCACCATGGACAAAGGGTTCGCTGTGCCATCTCTCCCCGCCGGGGACGGCCTCCTGCTCCCGGTGCGACTGTCGACCAACCGCGTTGTGCCGCCAGATCGGGGCTCGGCCCACGTAAAAGGCGCCTCGGGTCTGCGGCGATGTCGGCAACCCACCAGACCTGTCTTGAAACACGGACCAAGGAGTATAACGCACGCGCAAGTCAGAGGGTGCAAGCAAAACCCCGTGGCGCAATGAAAGTGAGGGCCGGTGCGCGCCGGCTGCGGTGGTTTAGATTCTTAAAGACGTTTCACTTCAAGCTTCTTCAGTTCGTATTAGATTAATTGATAAAGAACATAATTAGTGCTTGTTATCCACAATCACTCAAAGAGGATGTCCGTTTTATTACTTTGTTTATTAACCAAATTCTTTCTGTGTGTTTGTTTGTAGACTCCCGGTCGTATCTGAAGACCCCCATGATGTTCTAGAAACTCCGCCTCCAGAAGCCCTTCCCCACCTTCCCCACCAATCCTGCACAGAAGAACTCCACCAGCCCGCTTCCACGGCAACCTGGATTCACCACGGCAACCACCTTCCCCCGGCGGGATACAAATCTTTGCAAACTTTTTTTGATGTTGCTATGAAACAATGAGACTACTAAAGGAGGGCGCTCGCCCCTGATTTGGACTCACTGGGGGGGTCGCGCCTCTCTCTTGCTCGCTCTACTTCCTTCTTCTTCTTCTTCTTTTTAGACACTCCATTCATTCCTCTTTTTCTCTCCCTGCACCGGGACATCCATCGTTTGTTTTGAAAAACTGAAAAAAATAAAAATCCGAGCAAATGCAAGGAAGAAAAACGGACCGGACTGACATCGACTTGGTTCGGATTAATCTGATTGGAAGACTTTTTTTAAAACGGTCCAATCACACGAAGCGTCCGACGACGAGACAAGAACAGGTTCATGAAAAGACTAAGAAATGAGAAAAGTAATAACTCTGGATTTGACGTAACTTCAGTCATCGGCCGGCTGTCAACACCCCCTCTGATTGGACGGTAATCAGCTAATCGGAGGAGCTCAGGACTGGAGGAAAAAAAGAAGTGTAATAAAAAAATATTAGGAAAAAAGAAAGGAGGAAAACAAGCTGGGAGGCTATTTCTGTCTTTCATTCATTTTTGTTTTCCGTACAGGGACTGAAAAGAATGCATGGGAAAACTTTCCTTATGTTGTCATTTGGCTTATTTTATCCTCCGTACCTCCAACTCTCTCTTCGCTTCATTCCTCTCTTTCTTATATCTCTCGCTTCTTCTATATCTCTTTTTCTTTTTCTCTGAAAATGTTGGATGCAGCTTTTCAATGTATGAAGTATTTTCTATCACCCTTAATAACCTGTGAAATTCTCAAATGATGCAAAAGTTTAAAAAAAAAAAACGAACCCTTTTTTTATTACGATGGAGTGATTTTTAGACACGATATTATATCCTTAAAAAAAAAAAAAAGGTACGTTGAATTCTCTTCCTCTTCGACTTTTCACCTTTTCACCCCCGTGACCAGGAAGTAGTAGTCGCGTTTCTGGTGTTTGTCAAATTAAAAAGACGAGGAGCGCTTGATTTGTCTGTTTTTAAAATGCAAACTTTATCACAACTTTCCATAAAAACTCTTTTTTTTCCCCCCCGTTGAAGTGACAAAGAGTACTTCAGGTGTTGAAATCAAGCGCTCCTCAGCGATGTCAAACACGATAAACTGTTTATTGCCCCTGATTTTCTGACCTACTAAGAGTGCAGACTGTTGTGTTGCAGTTTCGTTTATTCCACTGCGTGTTTTATTTGTTTGTTTATTTGTTGATTACTATTTGAAATGTGTACGGGAGGGTTGAGGGGGGCGGGTGGCGGTCGGGGCGGGTGGGGATCGGGGTTAAAGGGATATTCCGTGTAGATAGAAACAAACATTCAGCTGTTTTTTCTTGTTTTATTTTTATTATTATTTTGTTTTTCTCCTGATGATCTCTCAGTCTGTCACTGTTTCTGGGTTTGAGCTGACTGCAAATATACAGTATTATAATGACTGCTGTCTTGTGGTGTTTTACACTCACACACACACACACACGCCATAATAACAAAATTCAGATGGTTGGCTAGCACAGCCACGGTTTTGCACCATTTTTCAGAGGTTTCTTCTCATAAATTTATGACTTTATAATCTTGCAAATTTGTGATTTTTTCTAATACATTTGCCACTTGAATCTCAGAGAATATCCACGTTTTTTTCTCATAAATTTATGACTTTAATCTCCGGATTATTACCCCCCTCCCCCGGCTCCGTATTTTAATTTTTTTTACCTACAATGGCCCTGATGCGCCGTCATAGATAAACAACTACAGTGACCAGCTATTTTAGCAGCCGTTTAGACTGTTGTCAGGCTATTAAATAGGCATTATCAGTCGCTATAAGCCCCATAGATGTGGGTCAATATTAGCCTACTACACCCACTAGTAGGTTTTATCACCTATTCACATGGTAGAACACCGAAGGAATAAAAGAACAAAACAGCGACCTCTAGCGACAAATCACAGGGTTTTCACCCAGGAGACCGGAGGTCGCATCCTGTGTGAAGCCAACAATGTGCAGTTGTCTTTATGTTCGTAGTTATTTTAACCGAAAACACAATGTTTTTCCCTAAACTTAACAAAGTGTGTTTTTTGTTGCCTAAACCTAAAGAAGTTGTACTTAATTCCCTAAACCTAAAGAAGTTGTACTTAATTCCCTAAACCTAAAGAAGTTGAAGTTTGTTGCCTAAACCGAAATAAGTTGTACTTTTGTTGTAGTTTTGTTGCACAAACCTAAAGAAGTTGTAGTTGTATTGCCTAAACCGAAATAAGTTGTAGTTTTGTTGCCTAAACCTAAAGAAGTTGTAGTTTTATTGCCTAAACCTAAATAAGTTGTAGTTTTATTGCCTAAACCTAAAAAAGTTTTAGTTTTATTGCCTAAACCTAAATAAGTTGTAGTTTTATTGCCTAAACCTAAATAAGTTGTAGTTTTATTGCCTAAACCTAAAGAAGTTGTGGCTTTGTTGCCTAAACCTAAAGAAGCCTTTTTGTTTGTGTTCAAAACGTGACGTTTCGTTCAGTTTTACATCTTAGAACGTGTTATTTTTGGGTTTCACTTTCACGACATAGTAGGTGTAGTAGGCCCCTATTGACCCACATCTATGGTGCTTATAGTGACTAATAACGCCTATTTAATGGCCTGATAACAGTGGAATCGGGTTGTTTTAGGAAATTACTGAGCCTTTTTTAGATTAGATGAATAATACGTACAGTTGCCAAACTCGCAGAAATTAAGTTAAGCCATATGTAAAATAAATTAGCTGATATCATTCTCCTTCCATGATGTAAAATTATCTGTCTGGGATTTGAATACACACACACACTGTGGTATATCAGAAGATATTCACACACACACTACAAATAGAGAACGGCTCTCTGGTATTCTGGTAATGTATTTCGTGGACACACAGCAGCAGCAGCAGTCTGGAGTAACACACACACACCGCCGTCTATGTTCCATTTAGACTGTATATTTACTCTGCATTACGAGGTTAATGAGGTGAAGCCTCTCACTCTCTCTCTCTAATGGATCTCTATCTCTCTCGCCCTCATCTTCCTCATCTGTCTCTAATCCTCTCTCACCTCTGTCACTCTTTCTCCTTTTCTCTTGTTTTCCTTTTCTCTCTTTCACGATCACTCCTAATGTCACTCTTTTGATCTTTGCTTTCTATTTTTCTATCCTCCGTTTCATTTCGTCTGTGTCTTTCCCTCTCTCTCTCTCTCCCTCCATCTCTCTCCGTTTACCAAATAGCTGATGTCACTTTTTCCATTTCCCCCTAATGGAGGCAGAAACACAGAGCGATGGACGGAGAGAAAAAATAGCCAGAGATGAAGAAGGATGGATAGAAAGTGAAGAAGGCAACGAGGAAGGATGAAAAGGTGACAGCGTAGGGGGGAGGAGGGGGAGAGATTGAAGGATCCGAGAGGCGACGTGGGAGAAAATGAAGGAAAAGGTGGAGAGGAAAGAGGGAGAAGAGATGATGGACAGAGAGGGGAGAGGAAGAGGTGATGAAATGATGTTTAAAGATAGAGAGAGAGAGAGAGAGAGAGCAGAGGATGATGGGTAATGAAAAGATAAAAAGTGAAAAACATGTCTGGGACAAACAGTGACCCTTCATAAAAAGGTTTGTTATTGATTTTCTTTTAAAGGGGAAGTCCGCCTGAAAACACTTCTACTGGTTGATCTAATGACTCACTTCTTCTTCTTCTTCTGTTTCCTCCAAACAAACTGAGAACATTGAATGCATCACAACGGGTTTTTACAGGGGGAGAAATGCTGCAAAACAGAAAATATGCTGAATATATATATATATATTCTTATTCAACTCTTAAAGATTGTAAAATAGCTTGCATGTAAATATGCAGACAGAGCAAAAAAGTAGTGCTACATGTGGCTTGAGAATGAGCATGTTGGTGTATATGGGGGACCAAACGGGCCAAAAATAATAATAAATAAAATAAATAATAATAAATAAAATAAATAAAACAAATAAAATAAATAAAATAAATAAAACAAATAAAATAATGCAAATAAATAAATAAATAAGTGCATAAATACATAAATAAATATACACATTTCAAAATTAATATAAAATACATTAAAAATGAATTAAAACATAGATAAATAAAAATAAATGCAAAAATAAATAAATAAATGAGTAATAAATAATAAATAAATAAATAATTATAGTAATAAATAAATAAGGTGTGAAATGCAATATACATACATTTGCATAAAGCAGCATATTCACCCACTTCGATGTTGATAAGAGTATTAAACAATTGACAAATCTCCCTTTAAGGTATATATTGAACAGATAAAAAATGTGCGATTTATTTGCTATTAATTGCGATAAATTATGGACAATCGATAGACAGCCCTAAAAAAAAAAAAATTTAAAAAATGTAAAAACAGAGAGATAGATGGAGAAGAAGAAAGAAAGAAAGAGGTAAAATGATTTGCAAACAGAAAGGTGAAGATAGAGAGGGATGAAAATAATAAACATGAAAGAACTGACAGGAAATAAAAGAAGGGAGGATGGAAAAACAGGCTGAATGAAATGATGGAGGGATGGAAGGAGGAAGGAGTGAGAGGAGAACAGAGACATTCCCAGACAGACCAGCCAGGCTGTTAAAACACACACACACACACACACACACACACACACACCAACACACACACACACCTCGCTCCGTCATTAGTCTTCATTAGAGTCTTTATGAGGAAAATTAGAAAGGGAGTTTCCTCCCAAACTGAGCCCTGGGGTCCAACCTGCTGCTGGTGTGTGTGTGTGTGTGTGTGTGTGTGTGTGTGTGTGTGTGTGTGTGTGCGTGTTTGTGGTTAATTTCTACATGGGGTTCAGTAGATGAAGGAAGTGTGTATGTGTGTGTGTTCATACACGATACATAAACACACACAATCTGTGTGTTTTCATGACGAGGCGAGACATGACGGCGATTAGAAATTAAGAATAAAGGGATGGAGAAAGGTAAAAGACGTGAAGATGGAAAGATGCTGATTTAAATAATAAGAGATTAGAGAAAAAGACAAAGTGAATTATTGAACTTTGAGGGTTAAAACACATCGGCACGCTGCATTATGCAAAGTAACATAAACAAACCTAAGATTGTTATTTGAATCATCACACAGCGCTACAGCCGATGTCTGTCGGCCGAGTCTTACAGCTCATTTCTCACATCATAGGTGAGGTGTATTAAGTATTTTAAGAAATTAATAAAATGCCTAAGGATTTAAAATAACAGGACCCAGAAGCACATAGCAGTAAAATAAAATACCCCACTAACTAGGGATGCACCGATACCGATACCAGTATCGGGTCCGATACTGTGCTCATGTACTCATACTCGCAAAATGGCACCAATACCACTTTACGGCAGCGTGACGTTAACCTCTGGTTACCATCTTTCGGGTCCTATCGCACGAGCTCACGCTCCACCTCTCCGACGGTGTGGGTGAGACGGGCCGGCGGTGAGCCCGACCCCACGGGGCCGGGATCCCACCTCAGCCGGCGCCCGCTGGACCTCACTTTCATTGCGCCACGGGGTTTTGCTTGCACCCTCTGACTCGCGCGTGCATTAGACTCCTTGGTCCTTTTTTCAAGACGGGTCAGATGGGTTGCAGACATTGCCGCAGGCCCCTGGCGCCTTTTACGTGGGGCGAGCCCCGCCTTGGGGGCACGACGCGGTTTGGGCACACCAAGGCCACGGCCCCGAGAAGCAGCTTCGCCCCTCACACCCTCCAGCTGGCTGTTAACGAGAGTCTTTAGGCACAGAGAAGTACTCGTATCGGTACTCGGTATCGGCGAGTACCCAAATCTAAGTACTTGTACTCAGTCTAAATAAAGTAGTACCGGTGCATCCCTACTACTAACCCCTTAAAAAGTTGAATATTCTGCCTTCGGAATCGCGTAGACTGTATACAAGAAATGGACGTAGTCACTGTGACATCACACATCGGTTTGTGGACTACGGTTTTGAAGCCTCGAGTTCGGCATTTTGGCCGTCTCCATCTTCGGCTTGTGTAGTCGGGAGGATTCACAGAGGTTACAAACAAACACCTACTGAAGAGGAACTTCTCAAACTACTCCGATATCATCTTTATCCTCAGCATTTGATCTGTATGTTCAGTATTTTCAAAATAAAATAGCTAAATATGCTGCTTCTTCTCCCCTCACAGTCCTGCTGCCTGCTGGGCCTCCATGTTGTTGATTTAACTGATGATCTGGTGATGTAAATGAGACACAGCCTGCTGCTGACAGACTGGACCACAGACTGGAGGTCCTCATAAACATGTTAAAAAAACAGCTTCATCCCTGGATTTTAACTTGACATCGCTTTTTACCTTTACAAACCTCTCCCCTAACATTATAGAAATGATTATTACAGAAATAAACTCTTCTAGTGTGTGTGTGTCTTCTAATGTGCAAATATCATGTGCATTTGTTTGTGTCAATGTGAATATGTGTTGTGTCATCTTGCTGCCGACAGCTTCTCATTATCCACCGACAGCTGGAGGAGGTCATCACTACCCCGTCACACACACACACACACACACACACACGCACTATACTTGTGAGGACCCTCTTTGACATGATGCGTGCTAAAGCCCCCAACTAACTTTAAACCTAATTCAACGCTTTCTTAAATGTTCTAACTTACCAAAATGTCCTCAAATTTAAAAAAAAAGATCTTTACATTCCCCAAAATATTCGGACTTTCCAAAACCTAATTTTAGAAAAAAAAATGTCTCACTTTTTTCAAAACCCTTAACACTTTTTTACAAATATCCTCGTGAGAAAAATGTCCTTACTTGTGAAAGATTGTCTGACTTAAACGTTCGCTACCAACAAATTTATTCGTCAAAGATGTTTCCGTAACGCCATTTAGCACATGAACTCCTTTTTAACAAAAGCAAGGCGTAAAACTTTTTTTTCCACAATCAAATTGTGCCGTTTTTCATACATTTTTATGTGTTTCAATACTTTCATTTTACTGTTAATGGAAGCGCAACTATAGAAGACTGAGATAAGCTGCACATATTAAAATTTCAAGACATTGGAAACAGAAAATGTCATTAAAAAAATGACTCAAAATTGTTGCAGATTCATTTTCTAATCAATTGAATAATCAATTAAACTCTGCTAATCGTTGTTGCTCTATAGTCACAACAGTGGAGGAGGCGTAGAGGATAACTTGCTATTTTTTTTCTGACATGGATACTTTTTATTCCTCATATATAACTGGGATTGAGTGGTTGAGTCGGTCATCTTGGAAATATTTACTCTGCGTGCTCACTGAGCAGGATAATAAGTGTGTGTGTGTGTGTGTGTGTGTGTGTGTGTCCGCCTACTGAACTGGTAAAAACAATAAACACCACCCGATCCTCCTTCCTCCATCTCACTCATTTGCTTTGTCCTTCTCTCTCTTTCAATTTCACACAAACATATACATACAGACACACATATATACCTTCATCTCTTTCACACACACAATAAACACTTGTCATTGGTCGGCATCAGCCGTTTTATTCTTGCCGGAGCGAGGGATTTGTTTTTGTTCTTCCTGTCATTCGCCCATTTGACTTGATGGATGGTGGGTGGTGACGCAAAACACCTGCCACACACACACACACACACACACACACACACACACACACACACACACACATTACAACGTAACATACAATAAGTACAATAAATGTTTTTGCATATGTGCAAATAATATGGCTGTCAAAGATGAATTAGTTTTAACGCCACTAATTTCTATAACGCAACTTGTGATTTTTAGGTTGTATCGGGGTCAGTTTTCAGAAAACCTAATGAATCCATTGGTACCAACCATGTCATACTAGCTTGTCGTGAAGGAGGTGAAATAACGCTCCAAACTAACGCTAAATTTTGGCAAGGAAAAACTGTACTGGCCATTTTCAAAGGTGTCCCTTGACCTGCAGGGGTGTAACATAAAGTAGGGGGCTCATCCGGGACTAAAATCACATGCAGTTTGGGGCAAGTCAGCACACTGACACACTGACAGCTGTTGTTGCCTGTTGGGCTGCAGTTTGCCATGTTATGATTTGAGCATATTGTTTTATGCTAAATGCAGTACCTGTGAGGGTTTCTGGATCAATATCTGTCATTGTTTTGTGTTGTTAACTGATTTACAATAATAAATATATACATATATTTGCATAAAGCATAATATTTGTCCACTCCCAGGTTGATAAGAGGATTAAATACTTGATAAATCTCCCTTTAAGGTACATTTAAGGAAACAAATTTACACTTCAATTCGCAATATTCATTCCTTACCATTAATTTCTTGGAAAAATGAGCAAAATCTGCTAATCTTCTAGGTTTTCCTATTCTTGCGAGGACCAACATGAAGAGCTACTCACACCACCAGGGTGCACAGACAGATTCCTCTTGCCATGGTTGACTTCCTATGTGGCCTGCAGTGTAAACAACAGTTTATCTCCATAGAGGACAAATGGATAGCAGCAGCACAGAGAACATGAGGAGCAGAGGAGGATGTGACCCCGAGGGCCGGCGGTTCAAATCCCACTAAGAGCTGGGAAACCGCTCTCCTCAATAACTAGCCACCAAGCAGCCCTTGAGCAAGTGAATATCTCGCAGCTTAAAGAGCGGTTGGTGGTAACACGACCCCAAACTAATGATAATATTGTTCTCTGTCTGCTGGATGTGAACCGATGTTGTTATAACAGCCATGACAACTTTATCAATCTGATGATGGCGGTGCAATTAACAGCTTGTTTAGAAGCTTTTCTGACCTCTAGTGACCAAACAAATTATTCACTCCAACAACCTTCCGGGAGCGTTAACTTAGCAGCCACGGTGCTTCGTGTCGTGTTGCAGACATGCAGCCACGTTCCCAGTGTTTTTGTGCTACGTTAGCATCTGTAGCTCTGCTGGTAGCTTCGTGCTCTCCGCCGCTCTGTCATTGCGCCATAACTTTTGCGAGTGTCCAACAGACCATGTATGTGCGGCGGCGAGGAGTGTGGGTTTGTCGTAGGGATGTCACGAGAACCGATAGTACCAAGTCCATGCCAAAATTTTAAAAAAGTGACGGTACTCTTTTTCAACAGTACCGAAGGTACCGTACGATGCCTGTAACGGTCGTTGGTAGTGATGCCTGTAACGGTCGTTGGTGAGGAAAATGTGTCTTTTAATTTAAATTTAAATATTAATTAAACTTGTGACAACACCGGTGTTACCGATTACACCAGACATTTTACATGAAAAGATGACGGTCAACATGTGCAGAGCGCCGACTCTGATCTTTACCGTCGGATGGCGGTGTGTCTGGCCTCTCCGGTAGAGCTTTTGCTGCGGGGGTCTACCTGGCGCCGCTGCTCCGTGCACACCAGCTGTGACGGCTCAATCCGCCTCAAGGCGATTACCTCATTAACGTTATGGTTCCCTTATAGCGTTGAGATTAAACGTGAAGTATTGCCAAATAGGTGCGTTTGCCTTTCGCTTCGACAATAAATCCTCTCCCTCCTGCTCCTGCTACTCTGAACTGACGGACCAGATGCATTCAGGGTCAGTATGCAGCGTCCGCCGTCTGATTATCGATTGATAACACGCTGCTGATACGCCAAAATGAACAAAATGGGTCAATTCTTTTTATTTATTACTTAAAGGCTACATGCCTCTGTTTTTTGTAAAATGTTTTTAATAAAAGAATGCGTGTTGAATTACAGTACAGGGGATTTATTGTTCTTTTTGTTTTTTGTTTTTAACCGTGGTATCGAATTGGTATAGACTACTAGATTTCTGGTATCGTGACATCCCTAGTTTGTCGGTGGCGTTCTAGCTGTGAACGTAAGTGTAGCAGACGGTGTGTGTACAGTTTATTTGTCGGTGGATAAATACTACGAGGCTACAACTCCTCCGCTCAAGCGAGCCAGAGACCCGAGCCAGCTTCCTGTATCTCCTTCCTAGGCCTTCGGCCTCGGCGGAGGTAATAATGAAGCTGATCATTTTATCAGAGAGAGACAGATAAACAGCGACACTGACGTCAACATGGACAACAGGATGTGAATATCATCAGCCACGATGTCGGAACAACTATTTCTGTCGGTTGCGATTCTGTGGGTGGGAACGTGTGTGTGTGTGTGTGTGTGTGTGTGTGTGTGTGTGGCCATATGGTATCATGGGAATAAAAGGAGAAAGCCACACACTCGCTGGACTCTTCAGATTGATACCAAATTAGAAACCGTCTTTTTGTTTTTTTTCCAAACAGGCCGAGAGGAGCTTGGCAGGCGGGATGAACACTTGACGAGAGGGGAGAGAGATGGGAGGAAGAGGAGGAGGAGGAGGAGGAGGGAGTGAACGTGAGAAAGAAAAGGATGGATGGAGGAATTAAAATAACTGTAAAAATGAGGGTGGGTGAGGTGGAAATGGATCCATAGGGACTCAGTGTGTGTGTGTGTGTTGTTTTAGCTGGGCGGACTCCTTGTTGACCTTTACGAAGATAGCAGCTGGTCGTCTCTTACAGTTTTAAGTTCGGTTTGGTTTCGACCGCGACGATCTGAAAAGGCAGATGGAGGGAGAAGGAGACAGAAAAGAAACTCTTCTGTCGTCCGCCGGCCTCCCTGGAAGGAGAAGGAAGTGGCTCAAAACTGAACTGAACTGAGAGAAATCAATTTGGCAATTTTTTTTTTTTGTTCTATTTAGTCTTTCATCCAAAATAAAGCTTTCACTTCGACTGAGGAAGAAAGAGAAAAGTAAACTGTGAGTTTGGCTGAGCCGCGTTCTTTTAACTTTCATGCCAAGAAAAAAACACTTTGAATTTAGTTGAAAGGAAGAAAGTTAAGAGCTGCTCGACTTTGGACAAAAACAAACTTTCTGCACATTGTCTAATTATTTAGGGATGATTTCATCAAGTGGCACAAGCTTTAAACTTAACAACCCATTTCAGCTCGAACACGTCCCTCTTTAAGATGTTTTAAAAATGCATTCAAACCCAAACGTAATCTGTTAATCTCTCCACACCACTCAGAAATCATTTCTGTTTTTAGCTGGTGTTATTCAGATTGGAGTTCAGGAGTAATGGAGTATTTTTAAACCGTGGTATTTCTACTTAAAAGTTACTGTGAGGAACGTATAACTGGTTATGAAACAGTCTCGGTTTAATACTAATGCCTCTATATGACCTACATAAGTAAACGAGACCATCAGCAAGAAGATCTATAAAGTTATTATTTTGTATATTATTAATGTTTGAGGATTATATATTATATTTTAAAAGAATACTAGATATTTTCATTGTTGAGCCAATCAAATTTCAATAAATTGTTAAAAAAATATATATTATAATAATAATACTTATTTTTAAGATCTTGTTTTAATACATTTTTACCTTTTTAACATCATTGTTTTTATGCATTTGACTGTTTTATTGGTCTTATTTATTAGTTCATTTTACTCTTGATGACCTCTGTCTTTAACACATGTGTCATTGTATAATTATTATTATTATTATTATTATTATTATTTTAGTTTTATATTATTATTATTATTATCATTATTATTATTATTAATAATAATAATGATAATAATAATAATAATAATAATATAAAACTATAATAATAATAATAATAATAATAATAATAATAATAATGATAATAATAATACAAATTTAAATAATAATAATATATTTTTATGATCTAGCTTTCATTTTTTAAAAACTTTTTTTAACATAATTTTTGTATATATTGTTCTGTTTTATTGGTCTTATTTATTGGTACATTTTACTCCTGATGACATCTGTCTTTACGCCTGTTATTGTTTCTATTCATTTCTTTTATTTTTCTTGTAAGGCACATTGAGCTGCATTTTATGTATGAAAGGTGCTGTTAAAATACAATGAAATAATGATCATAATAATCATAATAATCATAACATAAATCATATAATTTACAGTCACATTTAAGAAACAACAACCAATTAATTTTGGGCCATTTTTGCACATTTGATGGTGAAAATACATGATTTTTTTGTTGTTGCTCAACTTATAAATTAATCAATTTCAACACTAATGACTTGCTTTGTTTCTTGTGGTAACACACTATGTGTTGCTGTAAATATTAAAGTACAGTTGTGTTCCTTTTCATAAGGTTATACGTTCTTGCTTTCTTATGACCAAACTGTACGACAGAGAACAGATTTGTGAGACAACGATGCAAAAATAGCAAACAGACGCCACCAACGTCTCCACAGGGAGGAAATGATGGACGGATAGATGGAGGGATGAGTCAAACAGAGAGGGAGAGAGAGAGAAGGAGGGATGAAGCGATGAGACATGAAGGGAAGTGTGATATGCCGTCCTCCAGGTCTGCTTTACTATCATTTCACAGCCTAAACGTGCAAAGGTCAGCTGTTATTAATGGCAGGCCCGGAGGAGTGTGTGTGCGTCCGGCTATGTAAATGTGTGTGAGACAGTAAGTGTGAAGGCTTGCATGTCACACCTTTCTGCTCCAAATGCCATGTAGCCTGCCATTAGTGTCGTTGCTGTATCGTCCCCGCGGGGCTGCAGGCTCAGGGTGCATCTGGAAATTTGACCTGACGCTCCCTTTACTGCTTCCATCTACGACATGAGCGCTTTTATTTTTCTGTTGTGAGACGAAATCCGCTCAGGAGGAGCCGCATGTTGTCCGCTTTCCACCTGAAGATCTACGCATATCAACGTTTTTATTGTCTATGTGCAACCCCAGGAATATCAATCAAACTGCTGTTGGTTTATTCGGTTTAAGAACGGCTTCTAGGGACTTTTATTTTGGAAAATATCTAAATTTATACAGTAAAAATGTAAATGGAAAAATCAAAGAATAAAGACATTTCCTTCACAGTGGTATTTTCTTTTTAATTTATAAGGGACATGTAATGTTTTATACTTCTGGTGAATATAATCCAATCTATCTTATTTTATGTATTTAGTATATACAGTTGCCTTTGTTAACACCTTATTTTGAAAACCGGACGTAGTCTCACCTATCTACTTCCTCTAACTTCTCCAAGGTGGTCTCTAGCTCTCCCGTCAGCTCCGTTCTCTTTATCCATCCATGGTCAGCTCCATCGGGGCTGTTTCAATGCAGAGAACATAAATGTCATTTGACCACGGAGATGAGAGCGACGGCCGGCTCGACCGCACGTTACCGCGATACGATAACCTGTCCGTGACAGAGTTAGCATGTAGCTTTAGCTGTGATGTCTAGCTCTGCTTTTCCTGTCAATGTGTGAAACCCAAAGTGTTTCCATCCTTTACTGGATGTGTAGTGTTTTGCTGGATTTAACATGTAAGGGTGCAGGTCGTATCCACGCTGACCCTCCAACGTTTTATACTATTTTGTTTCGGTTTGTTTTGGTTGACGGATACTGAACGGATATGACGGCACGTTACTCAGACTTCAACAATAAAAGCGGTAACTTCCTTCTACCTCCACATAGACTCAAATGAAGCAAATATATTGATTCTGGCAACGCGATACATAAGTGAATTGATTTTTTTCCCACCCCTAATACTTAAAAAACATATGGCCACTCAATACCGGCACAAACTACTAGCACTTGCCTCTAGTGGACCATTTTATCACGGACTCGGTGTATCCTGCTTTGATTGCACCGTGCCACGTTAAACATGCTGTACAGTTCCAGTGTCCCCGCTGACCTGCAGCGTAACTGACTCAACTTTATTGCTCAGCGAACAGCGATATGGGAGCTGTGTTTTGTTACAGGCAATGCAAACTGAACATTTCCTGCTGCTGCTGCTTTCCACCGGTGAACCAGCGGGAGGCTTTTATTGTGAAGAAGTTATAGGAAATGCCATGTGTTTATCATCAAGTTAGCAGACCATTGTTAGCGGTGCTTTTCTGCAATAAAAAAAACGGGTCTACACAACAAATTTGGTCAGTTTTAGGTATTACAGAGAGAACAGATATAGTAGATGAAGTGTAGTACAGTGTTCTCAAAACCTTTTTCCCTTAGAGGGCCAAAACTGGAACTTAATGGTGGGCCACGGGGCCAAAAGCAAACGTCTATTGTATTGTATTATTACGATACAAAGTGGTACTATGATCCCAAGTTACCCCAGTTGAATATCATTTTACCTTTTGCATAGTTAACCCCTTAAAACACACTTGCTGAATACAATCGGCTCATTTCCAATTCCAATTTATGTAATTCCAAGACTGTTTAGGGACCCCAACATGCAGAAATATTCAAATACACCATTTTAGAATAACACATTAATACAGCATTCAAAACACATGCATGTTTTTTGCCCCAAACTGCATGTGATTATCATAAAGTGGGCATGTCTGTAAAGGGGAGACTCGTGGGTACCCATAAACCCATTTACATTCACATATCTGGAGGTCAGAGGTCAAGGGACCCCTTTGAAAATGGCCATGCCAGTTTTTCTTCGCCAAAACTTAGTGTAAGTTTGGACCGTTTTTTAGCCTCCTTCACAACAAGCCAGCATGACGTGGTTGGTACCAATGGATTCATCAGGTTTTCTTGTTTCATATGATACCAGTATCTTCACTGTAACTGAGTACAACCGGGCGATAAGCGTTAAGGAAATTAAACGAATTTAACGCGTTAACTTTATTTACTTCATACGAGGCGGTGCGCCGCGACCGGCTCTAAGTCGGCTGGGAAAGACTCGGGGCGAAGGTGCTTCCCGGGGCCGTGGACAAAGTGTCACCGGGGCGGACTGTCCTCAGTGCGCCCAAACCGCGTCGTGCCCCCAGGACGGGGCTCAGCCCACGTAAAAGGCACCAGGGGTCTGCGGCAATGTCTGCAACCCACCTGACCCGTCTTGAAACACTAAACAAGGAGTCTAGCGCACACGCGAATCAGAGGGTGTAAGCAAAACCCTGTGGCGCAACAAAAGTGAGGGCCGGTGCGCGCCGGCTAAGGTGGGATCCCGGCCCCGCGGGATCGGGCGCACCACCGGTCCGTCTTGCCAGCAACGTCGGGGAGGTCGAGCGTGAGCGCGTGCGATAGGACCCGAAAGATGATGACGAGAGGCTAACGTCACGCTGTCGGTGCCATATCGGAGCCGTTTTGCGAGTACATGAGCACAGTATCGGACCCGATACTTGTATCGATGGATCCCTAGTTTTGAATGCATGACTTTTACTGAAGTAAAATATCTTCTTCCACCACTGGATGTAGTACAGTACAGTGTTCTCACCCCTATTCAAAAACATTAGATTAATTTAGAGGTACGCTGACTTTGTAAGTCCAGAATAAACAAAAGATTCAACCCACCCAGCCCTGTGTGAAGTCAAGATTGATTATTATTACTGCCTCTTTAAAAAACAGCTGTTTCCCCCCAAAACAATCTCAGTAATGCTTCTTACTAATTGGTTAAATTGGATGGTGATGAATCTGTCTGTTCAGGATAAACTTTCCTCTCAGTTGAAACTACATAATTAATGATGATTCTCCAACAACAGAATGTCACCTCGTCCCGCTTCTTCCTAAAAAAGGAGAACAAAATGCGGCGTAACTGCAGAACGAATGCGGTGTAAATGCATGCAGTGTTGCTGCTCCGCTCCACCTGATGTATTTTGGGCTGCGGCGGCGGTGTCCCAGTTGTGTGCGGCTCCTTGGCGTTGGGAGGCAGGTGAAGGGTGTCTGGTGACAAAATGCCTGGTGTGTAGCCTATTTTCCGGGTTTTGACCTTCCCTGAATACACCGCTGTGAGGAGAACGAAGATGAATTGGGAGCGCCGAGGCTGTCCGCTCGGAGTAAAAAAAAGCAGAAGAGAGGACTAACTGATGGATATTAGTCTCATTTTCTCTTCTATTTGCCTGTTTCTGTGCCGTGTTTGAGGTCAACTCAAGGTTCACAGTGTGGTTTTGGACAAACAGCGGCGCAGATTGTCTGTTGTTTAACCTGCGCGACATGGAAACACAGCACGCCGCCGCCAAACAAAATAAATGGATTACAGTTAACAGAAGAGAATGATTTGATTTTAACCTCTACAACTCCAGACATGTTTGTCTTTCCAGGTCATCAAGGGGTTAGAAATCTCCTTGTTTTTTTCCCCTGCACACACTTCATCGTTTTCAAACGTTTCCTCGCTCTCTTGTAATTTCTATCACACTCCTTTCGCTTCCTAAAGTGTGGCGTTCAGGTCACATCAGAGGAAGCTGGGGAGCAGGATGACATTTTGTTGCTGCAGCTTTAAAGTGTTGATGTGAATAACTCTGAAGTAGTTGGTACCGTATGTCAACATCCAGGATGAGGGTTACAACACGGCTTCTGTTAAGAGAGAGAGCTGCTATGAGGGTGCTATGTTTACCACCTGTGTTAAAGGGGACATATCGGGCTCATTTCCAGGTTCATACTTGTATTTGGGGTTTCTACTAAAACATGTTTATGTGCTTTAATGTTAAAAAAAAACTTATTTTTCTCATCCTGTCTGTCTGAATATACCTGTATCCACCCTCTGGCTCCTAAAAAAGCTAACATTGGGCGAAGGCAGGGCACACCCTGGACAGGTCGCTAGGTATCACATGAAACTACAAAACCTAATGAATCCATTGGTACCAACCATGTCATACTAGCTTGTCGTGAGGAGGCTAAATAACACTCCAAACTAACGCTAAATTTTGGCGAGGAAAAACTGTCATGGCCATTTTCAAAGGGGTCCCTTGACCTCTGACCTCCAGATCAGTGAATGTAAATGGGTTCTATGGGTACCCACGAGTCTCCCCTTTACAGACATGCCCACTTTATGATAATCACATGCAGTTTTGGGCAAGCCATAGTCAAGTCAGCACACTGACATTCCTCCCGACAATCATCAGCAAAGCCCTGATGCGTTGGTGCGCCCCAACCGCACCGTGCCCCCAGGACGGGGCTCGGCCCACGTAAAGGACCCGAAAGATGGTGACGAGAGGTTAACGTCACGCTGCCATAAGGTGGTATCGTGCCGTTGTATCGGAGCAGTTTTGCGAGTACGAGTACATTAGCACAGTATCGGACCCGATACCTGATACTAGTATCGGTATCGGTGCATCCCTAGATTGCAAGAGGTATTGTGAGATTTAATTTTTGAGTGGGGACTCTTGTTGATGAATCAATCTGTTAGTGTGTGGTGTGCCGTTTGGGCCAACTCGTTGCTCTCCACACACAATAAGAACTAAACTGTTAATTTAACATAACATGTCATTATGTGTGGGCTCTCACATTTTACACATCTGTTGAGATTTAATAAATCTTTTAGTGTGGGCCAGCCTTAATGTGAACAGTCATGCAGACCGGTTCAACACACCTCACTGTGAGGACAGATATTTTAGAGTTGTGTATATATATAATTTACTAGTTATTGTGTACTTGTTTCATGGGACAGAAAATCATTCCAGAGGGCGTGTGAGAGACAGAAAGAAAGTGAGCTTGTACATCACACACACACACACACACACACACACACACAGACACAGAGCGGTGGAACAGATAATACCAGATGAAGATTGAAATGGGAGGAAGAATCAATATTTCCATTCAAACGTCTGTTTCATTTTCTCCAGATTAGAGGAGACTGTTTCTCTCTGCTCCATCACCGGCCGACCGACCGCCATACGCAACACCGTCGCTGTGTGTGTATGTGTAGTGTCCTCACAGAGGTGGGAAAAGGTGACGTTACGGGACGCATATGAAGCCACTGAAGGGTCTCCACAGGTAACATAAATGGGAGTGCGCCCGTCCACATTTGGTCTCTCTACATCCAATTTCCACCGTCCACAGTGTCCAAATAAACTGTCAACCCTGGGATGGCTGATAAAGAGCGTGTGTGTGTGCGTGTGTGTGTGTGTGTGTGTGTGTGTGTGTGTGTGTGTGTGGGTGTGTGTGTGTGGGTGTGTGTGTCACAATATTTGTTCTGTGTTATTGGAGCTCCGAGGCCACCGAGTCTTCTATAAACACCCAGCTGTGAATTATTCAACAAATAAACACACATATCGTATTTGTGCTCAGACACAAACACAAACAACGTGCACACACACATATTCAGACAAAACACATATTTTAAAGACAGATAACTGTTATTCAACACACACACACACACACACACACACACACACACACACACACAAAGCTGTCGCTGGTATCTCAGTCCAACCACGAGACACACACACACAATATAAAAGTGTGTGGATTTGATTGTTGAAAGGAGAAAAAAGGCTGATGGATTGAATTCACTTCAGACACACAAACACACACACACACACAAACACACACACACACAGAGGCCATTTCATTTTGTCTCATCTTAAGTGGATTTGGCTGCTGGTCAGTTCAGTAGAAGGTGAAACAAAAACGTCTGTTACATTCAATGACGGGGCGACACCTACAGTCTGATTAAAGGTACTACACCTGCTCTGTCAGATTATCAAGGTGTGTGTGTGTGTGTGTGTGTGTGTGTGTGTGTTAGTGTGTGTGTTACATCACTATCACCATCACCTGTGTTAAAAGCGGTAAACAAAAAAAAATTAAATGCATAAACCGACAATAACTGCACTATACTGTACACTGTGCAATATCATCACTACTACCCAGCTGTAACTCAATTCATACTTTGTAGGGATGCACGGATACCAGTATCGGGTATCGGGTCCGATACTGTGCTCATGTACACGTACTCTCAAAACGGCTCCGATACAAATAAGAATATCTTATCTTATCTTATAAAATGTCAGAAAATAGTGAAAAATGTCCATCCCAGTTTCTCAGAGTCCAGGGTGATGTCTTTAAATGTCTTGTTTTGTCCAAAATCCCCCAAATATTCTGTTTAATATGATATAAAACACAGAAAAGCAGCATTTTGAGAAGCTGAAAACAGCATTTTTTGCCATTTTTGCATGAATATAAATGACTTTAACGATTTCATCGATTATCAAAATAGTGTGCGATTATTTTTCTGTTGATCGACTAATCGATTCGTCGACTAATCGATTCGTCGACTAATCGTTGCAGCTCTAGCCCTATTGTGGATTTAAGAGTTATACAAAGATAATGCATTTGTTATCACTGTGTATTGAAATGTTGAATAAAACAAGATGTGTTTTCTTTCCTATTAATTCATGCACTCACATTATTATTCCAAGGGAACAAAGTAGGAAGTAGATTTCTGACCCGATTGAGCGACCGGGCAAGAGAAAAACAAAACATTAACGCTGAACCCTGTTGTTCATTAATCTTCTAGTTAATCGACTGAACATTTTTGCCCATTTTCAGCCTTATAAAGCAGCCTGGTACTTCCTATAATCACACACAACAGCAGCAGCAGCATTGTAGCACATATAGAAGTACACAGGAACCAAAAGACAAGAAGTAAAAACAAGAAATAAACATTACCAGAAACCAAAGTATGAGGCGGGCTTTCCCACTGAGCAGGATGCTGTCTGGGACCCCAAGAGTCCCTAAAGGATAAAGATATAATATGATAATACCGGAGAAGAAAACTGCATTCAAGAGAGGAGGGGAGAGAGGAAGAGAGCAAAGGTAAATGACTGCATCCATATCAATCAATAACCTCCTTCATACCAACACTCTTAGTGAGGGAAAGAGTGAGAATAAGGCAGGAGGCAGGAGGGAGGTCCCATGACTTGGTTTCTCCAAGGGGTTCCCAAATCACTACATCCACCCCTGACAGCAGTACAACAGCCTGGCACAGCGGCCAACCAACAACAAACTGGCAAGCAACATCTGGCAGATGCAGCAACATCAGGGTCACAGAAACAGCAGCACAAACTTCAACAACACCCATAAGGTCTACCACACTGCAACGAATTATAATTTCCATCATCAATTAATATGTGCATTATTTATTCAATTAATTACAAAAAAAAAAAGATAAGTAGGTATATTGTATTTCAGAAAATTGGGAATAAGATATTAAGTGTACAATAATACAAAAAAACAGAATAAGCAGCAAATTGTCACATTTCAGAAGCCAGATGTTTAGCATTTATAACTGATAATTACTTTGAACTGTCTTAAAAGTTGTTGATACATTTTCTGTCAATCAATTAATTGATTATTCAACTAATCACAGTGTTGGAATGCAAATATAAATATAATTTTGAGGTACTTGTACAACATTTAATTGACTTTGCAGATTTAAATTGTTAATACAAAATATAAAATCCACAAATACATTAGGATATATTGTTATAGATTAACTTATCTTAAAGAGTTTACCTTTGATGATTGCATGGTGGTGCTGGTAGTCCAATGATGATGCCAGAAGAGCCTTTAGGAAAGAGTTCATCTCTGGAAAACCAGTAACCAGTACATCACTCAGGCAAAACATCCACTGAGTCCGTTAACAAGTGACCTGGACTCTTCTTCTTCTTCTTTAGTAAGGGAAAGTACCTCTTCTGTGATCTGTTTACAAACCAGCATACAAACCACTATAGCCATGTTGCGTTCAGGGTCCTCCACAGTTGCTGCTAGTGGAAGCTGAAGGCTAGTTGTTTTGGTGCTAATTAGCAGCCATGTTTGTCCACGTTAGCTAGCTTAACTAACTTCGAAACGAAAGCTATATCTCCGAGAATGACTTAGAGACTTAGTCAAAGTGTTTCCGTATAAACTTGAGCTTCATTAGAAGCAGCTCAGATAGCTTAAAGCTAGTGTTCATCTCTACTGGCCGGATGTGAACCTGAACATCGAGCAGGTGAACTGCTTTGACCCCTCACTAAGCCCCGCCCCCCTTAGTTACTGTTGCTATGTTGCCTGCTGAACGTTCCATTCTAGAACGCGCGTGAAGTTCTAGAATGGAACGCTTAGAACTCAAACTAACAATGTTTCAATATAATATAATGGCTTCTTGATTTCAGATGATAAAATCAGTGACAACAAATGAGAAATGTTGCTAGTAGATTTGAACGGTTGTAGCTAGCTTGTAAGCATTAACTAACTTTAACACCAATGAAAGGTGTTTCTAACCACCAACCTAACTCTATACAAATGGTTGAGTATTTTCACATTAATTACTATTTGGGGGTAAATATGGGGCTTATTAACTTCGAGGGTTCGATGTGATGATTAACACCGTTACCATGTCTGTGTGGAGCTGGAGCTGGGAGGGGATTAGCTTAGTTTAGCATGAAGATTGGAAGCAGGGGAGAAACTACTAGCCTGTACCTTTTTTATACGTGTAAACAAATACGATCTAAAGATCACAGCATTAGGTGAGTCATCACTAATGACTTTATTAAATCATTAATAAAGTGCAGGAAAGTTTGCTTGATTCCCAACAACTTTTTTCTTAGGCTCTGTCTAATGTTCAACAATACACCTACTCCATACCAACACCCCTAATTGACTTGTGTCTTGTTTTATTAATGTTACATGATGGAACTATTTTGTGTATTCTGAGCTCTGTACAGGACTGTAAATGTGGGGTGTAAAGGTATTAATAAAAGCTTCACCGTGAAAGTTAGAAATAAGTTGTTTTATCGTTATTATTCTGTTACACATCTATTTAATTGAACAATAATCTGATCTGTACAATGTTAGACTGTGATGTGAGGTTTTTAAAACAAGGTATTTCATTAAAAATCTATTTGAACTTGGCTTTTTTTCAATGCAACAACTATTACTACTGTTAAAAATGAAGTGTTGACAGAAGAAGTCTTGAACTCTGCCTCCCTCTAGTGGTCTACAGTGTACACTACACCCACATGGTTACTTCACCACTGGACAATGTATTGCTAATATATTGTTTTGATAATGTAGCTGTTATGAAGCACTTTGAGACAATAGCAGGAATTGTGAGATTTAAATTGTATTTAACTTTCTGTAAAACATTATACGGAGCTGTTCATTATGACCAACAAGACAACTTAAATCATTTTAAAACGACACTTTCAAGAGTTCAAACCTGTTTTTATTGATCCACTGATGTGTCTGCTCGTGGTTTCAAAAAGCAACTCCGATACAACACAGCCAGCATTAAAAACCTGTAAAAACACACACACATTTGAAAAAATGCAAAACACACACACACACACACAACCCTTCATCGTCAGCTTGGGAGTCAACAAGCACACAAACACACACACATACATACACACACATACACACACCTTAAATAACACAAGCAGAGACAAAACAATACGTGGAAATAAAAAAAAATACAGAAACACAAATCACTGACATTTAAAAAATATACCTCACATGTTGTATTTACTCGTTATTATTATTAAAGGGGGATTTCACTGAATTCGAGACGTCAAGATCACATTTACGCAAAATAAAGGGGGGATAAGAAAATGCATTAATCTGGTCTGCATCACTTGAGATGGTTAAAAGGCATTTAACCATTTATTACAGTATTAAAAATATAAGGGAAAACACATTCTCTATTAGGATCATTGCTGTTTCAGGAAACAATCTCAGCGTTTCTAAAAAGGTCCTAAAAAATAAATGAACTCAGAACAAATCATTTTAAAAGTCCCCGTTTTCAGATGGAATGAATACTTTAGTGAGTTTTAAAAACAGCAGAAATGAGAACAAACATACAAATTCACATTATGAGGAGACGCAGCCTGACTGCTAATCTACATCTACATTCAACTGAGAGGAAAAGAAAGAAAGAAAGAAAGAAAGAAAAGTAAATTCCCTTGTAGCTCTGGAGCTCTGAGGGGTCAAGTAATCCCAAACCTTAACCTTTTACAGTTCCAGTGTTGGGGGGGGGAGGGGGTTTCAGGACTCATGATGCGATTCATTATTTATTAAATAGATGAATTATTTCGTTGAAAATTCCCAGAGCCCAGAGGGCACGTCTTCAGATTGTTTTTTTTTGTCAGACCAACAGTCCAAAATATTCAATTTACAAATCATATAAACTAGAGAAATACAGATGTTAAGTTTTGTTTATGATTAACCCATGTATTTTTTGTGTATTTTTGGGTTGGTTGATTGGCTGATTTTAACTAAAAGTTTGTCTTATTGCGACGTGTCTTATAGCTCGAGTTTCTTGCCCTGTGGACAGATGAAGTTATTAAAAGTGACAGTTCAGGTGTTTCTCAGTGGGGTTGTATGAGGTGCTTCTCCATAGCTAGTGTATTACCTACAGTAGATGGAGAAACAGGCAGGAGTACCAGCACGGGAGCAAAGCAGTGTACTGCTGTGTACTCTATATTTAGAATATTTTCACTGTTTTACCTCGCCGACAGACAGCCCTTTCTGACGGGGAACTGAAGCCGTTGTATCCACCAGACTCCATTGAAAAAAACAGTGATTTTACCTCGCAGAACACAGGAGATGCTGGTCTGCCGCTGCCTCGATCGGTTAGTTTGTTCGTGTTATTGTGTGACTTTAGTGAATCCGAAGTAACCAAAGTCACACAACAACACAAACAAACGAACCGATCGAGGCAGCGCTTGACCAGCAACTCCCGTGTTCTGCGAAGTAAAATTACTGTTTTTTTCTATGGAGTCTGGTGGCTTTAGCGAGAGAATGGATAAAGGCTTCAGTTCCCTGTCAGAGACATCGACTGTATAGCTGTCTCACGGCACGGTAAACCATCAAAAATATTCTAAATATGTCGAACACTTAAACTGTTATTTATGTTTTTGTAATATCTCATACGACCCCACTTCCAAACACCTGATCTTTCCCTTTAAGGGTGCCTGAAAACCCCAAAACCCATGAGCATTAATGACAAAAGTAAACCTTAAAAACTAAAGTTCTGATAACTGGTTTTGATTTCTCACACCAAGAAACTGCAACATGTTTCAGAGCGTCAGAAACTGAAGTAAAGACTTTAAACCCCGCGTGTAACAGTACAAGATCTCATTTAGCAAAATCAGCGACTTGAACTTCGGTTTTAGACGACAGTAGAAGAAGAAGAAGCTGCAGACTGCTTTTTACTAAGCGTTGAGTTTTGATCCGGGTCCAGACGGGAACCGGGGCGTCACAGCTCCGTCTTCTGCCCAGACAGAGGCATCTGTGGCTGGATGTCCTCGTCCGACGACACCCCTCCGTTCGCCTTCTCCACCGGAGCTTTGCTCTTTTTCTTCTTCTTCACCTTCTTCTCCTTCTTCTTCTTGGTGGACTTCTCTCCCTCCGAGCCTCCGTCTCCTCCCTCTCCCTTCTTCCCTCCCTTCTTCTTTTTCTTCTTCTTCTTGTCCTCCGCGATGGCTGCCTGGTCTCCCTTCTTCTTCGCGGTCCACTCCTCGTTCAGGCAGGCTGGGCCGGGAAATGAAGGAAAAAGAGATTGAGGTAAAAGAGAGGAAGTAGAAAAAGAGAAAGAGCTCTGCATGTATTTGTGTGACTTACCTGCGTCCTGTCCTTTGAGAACGTGCTTCTCACACAGATAAGTGGTCAGGTCTTCCTCCTGGCTTCCTTTGTACCAGTCCTCAATCACGTCCTCATACTTCTCGATCAACACGTCACACTGAAACACAAGTTCATACAAGATGTCACGTTTTCTAAAGAACACATAAAACAATAAAAAGGGATGCAAAATAACAACTCACCTGTTTTTTAAGGTCGGCCACCTCCGCTGAAGTCTCGTTCCACAGCTCGAAGGGAATATCCATCACCACGTTCACTCCTTTATTCACCAAACCATGAAGGGTGGAGAAGGTCTCTGACATGCCCTGCAGACAGACACAGACAGACACAGACTGATGTGACGCGGCTGTCAAACAGGAAGACACAAACTTACCTGAAGCTGCTACCACGAGGCGTTTCATTCACTGGCAGACCTGGAGGGCTTTTATTTTAAAACAAGTGTTGACTCTCAGTTAGCCACCAAACTAACTTATATCTTGATATCTTGATTTGTCATTGTTTTGTGTTGTTCATTGATTTACAATAATAAATATATAGTATATTTGTCCACTCCCATGTTGATAAGAGGATTAAATACTTGACAAATCTCCCTTTAAGGTACATTTTGAACAGATAAAAAAAATGTATGTGCCCTGAATTTTGGCATCAACTAGGTACCAAAGAGACATCCTCACTACAAACACCCCCCCCCCTTTCATATTACAGGTTTGATCTGATGTTAATATAAAAATAATAACAGCAGCTTTGACATTTTGGGCTTGTGTTAGAAATAGCTTTGCTGACACTTAACATCAAACATGCCAGTAAAATAAGAGCAACAGAGCTCTGTAGACGACACACATAACCACACAGAGAGAGAGAGACTGACCTTGGCGAAGCGGTTACTTCCAGTCCTCTCCTTGTGCAGATTGTACTCTAACAGCCTCTGACACACATTTTCTACCACGTCGATGAATCGGAGGTCTCTGTGGAGAGAGAAGGAGAGCAAGCGGCTCACATTTCAAACTAACGTCAGACTTTTACTGACTAAACTACATGTGGATATTTCATGTTCTGTCTGAGTCACAATACGTGATCTCATTCAGTCAGATCAGAGTTGTGTTTATAACATATAGTTGTGTTTATAACATATAGTTGTGTTTATATGTTGTGTTTATAACATATAGTTGTGTTTAGATGTGACTTTACTTTCAGAAGTCTTGTTTTACTTCAGAGCTGCGTCTGGTGGACTTTGAGTTGACCAGCATGTTATTTATTTAAGCTTCAGCTGTTTAACAGATGACAGAAGTTTGTCTGTGAATGTTTTTATTTTTATTTTTATAATATTATTTTTATTATTTTATTCACTTTATTTTATTGTATTTAAGTTGTAAAATTGTATTATATTTTCATGGTTATTTTATTAATCACTTATTCTATTGCATTCAATTTGTATATTTTTATTGTTTTTTATTATTATTTTATTAATCACTTATTTCATTGTATTTCATTTGTGTAATTTTATTATATTTTATTGTTATTTTATTAATCACCTATTTTATTGCATTCAATTTGTATAATTTTAATCTATTTTATTGTTATTTTATTAATCACTTATTTTATTTCATTTGTATAAATGTATTGTATTTTATTTTTATTTTATTAATCTCTTTTTTTAATTAATATCATTTTACTACTATTACTGAAATTATAACTTTTAATTCTAAAATCACATAATTTCTAATTGGACATTAAAGGTTATAACAGTAAATGTGGGTAGAACCTGATGAAGGAGTTAACTGTGTTAAAGCATGTTAGACTCGTGTTATACAGCTGCTGCAGGGTGAAAACAGATGTGTCTACTAGCAGCTGAATTTCAGATCATTTCCTTATGTCAAAGACAGCTGTGCTCTGTTATCACACAGCAGCAGCTCTACAGCTTCCTCGTTCTATAATAAGTTCCACCAGAGGAACTGAACCCGACCAGGTTCCTGTCCCCTGCTGCCTCCGAGAGAGAGAGAGATCCAGAACCATCCCAGCAGACTCGGTGTCGTCCTCACACAGCAGGGCTGGAGGTTTTCTACTGAGCTAAATGATCTTCTGCTTCGTCATACTGTGAAATCACAAACACATAACAGCACTTACGACTTGTTGTATTTGATGGGCGGCGCCCCCTTGCTGTCGATGAAGCGGTAGTTCCTGTCGATGACCTCCTTGGTCTTCCCCGTCTCATCGAACGCCGACTTCATCTCGATGCTGACGTACTTACACACTGGAGAGGAGACGGAGAGAGAGAGAGAATGTTAACTCAACTTCAGATATCTCTTTCTTTAATATCTATTTTTAAAGTCGTCTTGAACAAAAGTAGTGAAAAATAATAAAAATAATAAATGATTTTATGAATAAATTAAGAAATCTATAAAATGGTACATCTTTCTTTTCTAGCAGGTTAATTAAAGACTTAATCAAAATAATGTAATAGTAGATCATTAAATGTACTAAAAACAATAACATTGTTCTTCAGAGGAAGCTGATTAGAGGATGATGTTGACATGTTGAATACAGAACATTCAAATCCTCCTCTTCCTCCTTCTCTTCCTCTTCCTCCTCCTCCTTTTCTTCCTCCTCTTTTTCCTCGTCCTTTCTCCACGTCCTCCTCTCTCCTCTTCCTCCTCCTCTTTCTCCACGTCCTCCTCTCTCCTCTTCCTCCTCTCTCCTCTTCCTCCTCTTTTTCCTCGTCCTTTCTCCACGTCCTCCTCTCTCCTCTTCCTCCTCTCTCCTCTTCCTCCTCCTCTTCTTCTTCCTCCTCTTCTTTCTCGCCGTCCTCCTCTTCCTACTCATCCTCCTCGTCTTCTTCCTCTCTCTTCTTCCTCCTTTTCTTCCTCTTCCTCCTTTTCTTCCTCTTCCTCCTCCTTTTCCTCTCTCCTTTTCCTCCCTTTCCTCTTCCTCCTCCTCTTCTTCCTCTTCCTCCTTTTTCCTCTTCCTCCTCCGTCTCTTCTTCTTCCTCTTCCTCCTCTTCTTCCACCACATCCTCCTTTTCCTCCTCTCTCCTCCTCCTCTTCTTCCTTTTCTCCCTCACCTTCCTCCTCTTTTTCCTCTTCCTCCTCCGTCTCTTCTTCTTCCTCGTCCTCCTCTTCTTCCACCACATCCTCCTTTTCCTCCTCTCTCCTCCTCCTATTCTTCCTTTTCTCCCTCACCTTCCTCTTCTTCTCCCTCTATTTCCTCCTCATCTTTTTCCTCTTCCTCCTCCTCTTCTTCTCCCTCTATTTCCTCCTCCTCTTCCTCCTCTTTTCCCTCCTCCTCCTCTTTCCTCTTTCTCCACCTCCTCCTCCTCCTCTTCTTCTTCCTCCTCCTCCTCTTTCTCCACGTCCTCCTCTTCCTACTCATCCTCTTCTTCCTCCTCCTCCTCTTCTTCCTCATTTTCTTCCTCTTTCTCCTCTTTTTCCTCTTCCTCTCTCCACCTCCTCCTTCTCCTCTTCTTCCTCCTTCTCTTCCTCTTCCTCCTCCTCTTTTTCCTCTTCCTCCTCCGCCTCTCTCTCCACGTCCTCCTCTTCCTACTCATCCTCCTCTTCCTCCTCGTCTTCTTCCTCTCCTCTTCCTCCTCCTCGTCTTCCTTTCTCTTCTTCCTCTTCCTCCTCCTCTTCTTCCTCCTCTTTCCTCTTCTTCCTCTTCCTCATCTCTCCTCTTCTTCCTCCTCTTTTTCCTCTTCCTCCTCCTCCTCCTCTTCCTCCTCCTCCTCCTCCTCCTACTCTTCCTATACTCATCCTCCTCTTCCTCCTCCTCTTTCTCCACGTCCTCCTCTTCCTACTCATCCTCTTCTTCCTCCTCCTCCTCTTCTTCCTCATTTTCTTCCTCTTTCTCCTCTTTTTCCTCTTCCTCTCTCCACCTCCTCCTTCTCCTCTTCTTCCTCCTTCTCTTCCTCTTCCTCCTCCTCTTTTTCCTCTTCCTCCTCCGCCTCTCTCTCCACGTCCTCCTCTTCCTACTCATCCTCCTCTTCCTCCTCGTCTTCTTCCTCTCCTCTTCCTCCTCCTCGTCTTCCTTTCTCTTCTTCCTCTTCCTCCTCCTCTTCTTCCTCCTCTTTCCTCTTCTTCCTCTTCCTCCTCCTCCTCCTCTTCCTCCTCCTCCTCCTCCTCCTACTCTTCCTATACTCATCCTCCTCTTCCTCCTCCTCTTTTTCCTCTTCCTCCTTCTCCTCCTCCTCCTCCTCCTCCTACTCTTCCTCCTCCTCCTACTCTTCCTCCTCCTCCTCCTCTTCCTATACTCATCCTCCTCTTCCTCCTCGTCTTCTTCCGCTCTCCTCTTCCTCCTCCTCTGCTTTTTCCTCTTCCTCCTCTTCTTCTCCCTCTATTTCCTCCTCCTCTTCCTCCTCTCTTCCTCCTCCTCCTCCTCCTCCTCCTCTTCCTCCTCCTCCTCTTCCTCCTCCTCCTCCTCTTCCTCCTCTTAAGAGGAAGCTATTGAGAGGATGTTGTTGACATAAAGCTAAACAGTGATTCTAATGGTAACAAACACAGCCTTTAGTCAGTGTGAACCAGCAGACAGAGAAGATACAGAGACATTTAACCCTCCTTCATCCTTCATCCTCCATCCTCCATCCTGCTGTGGAGCCCTGGAGGTTCCTCTGACCCTGTTCTTGAGAACCAAACGATGCTAACAGCTCAGTTTACCTTCACATTTGTTAGCCAGATGAACCCAGTCATCGTCTCCTCCACTCTTTGCTGCTCCGACCGACGAAACCAGCGAGAAAAACCACAAGTACGCTGCTAAAATCATGTCGTCGGTTCAGTCTGACTCTTTATCTGCTCAGAAGAGTCAGGTTGTCCTTTAAAAAATACCTAAAAAAGACCTTAATCTGTCAGTTTCTACATCCTCTTCTGGTTCATCACAGCCGACACAGAAAGCAAGGAAGTCATCACTTCCGCTTTGAGCTGCTGCACCAATCAGAGAGCTGGAAGTGGCAGCAGCTGGACCAATCAGAGGAAGAGGAGGGCCAGAGAGGAGGATAATACAAGAGGTATCACTCTGCGCCTTTTTTGCGATACAGCCAAATTAGAATTTAAACTTTCATTAATTTTTCTCCATTTACTATAATAATAATAATAATAATAATAATAATAATAATAATAATAATAATATAATAATAATAATAAATTATAAATTGAGAAAAATGTATGAAAGTTTGACTTATAATAATAATAAGTTAAATAATAATAATAATAATAATAATAATAATAATAATTATTATTATTATAATGTCCTCTAAATAGCTTCCTCTTAGGAACAAATGTTATTGTTTGTAGTGCAATTAAGTATCTACAATTAAATCATTTTGATTATGTCTTTAATTAACCTGTTAGATTTGCTCTGGAAAATGTCAAAAAAATAAAAATGATATATAGATTTCTTAATTTATTCATAAAATTATTCATGTCATTAATTTCTCTTATACTGGTTTTGCACTACTTTTATTCCCACTAAACCAAACTTTCTTTTAGGAATATAACATTTATTATTATCATAATTATTATTATTATTATTATTATTATTATTATTAATAATAATAATGTTGCTATTATTATTGTTATTATTATTATTATTATTATTATTATTATTATTATTATTATGGGGTGGGAGGGGGACAGAAAAGTGACAGGGTTATGGATTATTTTCCTTTTTCTTATTTAAGTATCTGAATAAATGTTTTCTGTGTGTGTAGCGTGAACAGGGCTAAAACTTCATAAATCAGGTATTTGTAGTTTTTTTTCCCCATTTGTTTTTTCCTGTTACAAACTTAATAGATTCCACTTCTCAGCATTATGTATTTGCTCATTTGCACGGTGGTTATTTGTTATATATTACACGTCTTAATGCAAATATTTGAACATATTTCTTATATTCTCATTCTCTAATTTTTATTTTTGTACTTACTTATATTTCTTTACATATAATGTGTTTATATTGTAGCATTATGTACATAATTTACATGTTACATACTCATACTTTACTCTTTACTCATAATTTATTTAAATTCTTTTTACATTTATTTTTGTTTATACAAGAGCTGATTCTGTATACAGTACAATAGAACAGGAAACTAGTGGTGCCTTTGCAGAGTTGCATACTTTATTCATACATCAGGGCCAGAACACATGAATTAACACCAATAGATTCAGCCAAAAAGGGTGATTTTCATCTGTAGTCCCTGGACAGTATAGACCAGAAGGTGCACAAGCTCTTTGCTAATGAGTAGCTCCTCTTGTTTATAGACCATCTTTGGCTTCCAGTAGTTTTGTAGTTTTCAGCCTCCTCCAGCAGAGGGGGTCATGCACACACCTGCAGCACAGGAAGTTATCACTAGTTATGTAATATTGAGTTGAACACAAACCCTGAGTGTGTGCATGATTGTGCATGTGTGCTGCCCTGTCAGCATGACAGTTAGATATATGTCAAGGTCTGCTCGTTGCCAACGGTTACACATGTGCTGCCATTTGATTGGTTTGGGGGTCACTGGACATGGTTATTTAGCTAATAGTCTTAAACCAGCTGCACGCCACATGCAAATAGGTGTGAGTGAGTGAGTGAGTGTGAAAAAACAGATAGTGTGAAAAAAAAAATACAAGAGTTGTTACGTTAAACAATGACATTAATCTTTAATATTTCATAATGAGTCACCGACACACTGAATGCAATGAAAATATCCCGTCAATCCATCCCTGAAAAGAACATAACAACACATGAATAGTAATTACTGAAGTAACTGATCAAGTGTTTAATCTATGTTGGACTTCAAGTAACCATAGCAACACATGCTTTCAGTCATCTCGATACCTTAAACGAGGGTTTATTTTATCATGGATGGTGATTTTCTGTATTTTAGTTTTTTTGTTTTTGACCACAATATAAACACAATTCTTTTATCTAGAACTTGATCCTGAATTATCTCACACTAATAGAAGATTTAGACCCGACCTAAACAATAATGATTTCAATTACGTAATCCGTCTGATTTCCCTATCAACCAACAATCATCCCTCGATGATGGGGTTACCTGGGGTGACGATTACCTTCCTGCTTACTTAAAGGTGCAGTGTGTAGGATTTGGCGGCATCTGGCGGTGAGGTCCCGTGTACCAAGCATGTAGGAGAACTACAATGGCCGATACATATATATATATTTATATATACATTTGCATAAAACAAGCATATTTGCCCACTCCCATGTTGATAACAGTATTAAATACTTGACAAATGTATGTGCATGTATATATGTATGTATGTGTATATATATTTTCTTTTTTATTCTCAGTTATCTACTTATTTTTCTCTCTTATTCTCTTGTTTTGTTTGTACCACTGGGTGTATAAAATACAAAAAAAGGTAAAGAATTGTAGTTTTTAAAACAGAATCCTAAATATGAAATCGAAAAGAAGTTAAATATATATTTTAAAATGAAAAGAGCTGTACAATGTTTAAAACAAAGACAAAGTCAACGTATCCTCATACAGCGGTTCGTATGATATCTTACGAAAAGTTATTCCTAATTTTTTCTTATGAATGTCAAGCAACACGTGTCAATTTCTGCACGTTACATGCATACAGTCTTTTCAAAATAAACTTCCTTTTTCACCGTGGTTTGGTTTAAAATAACTACAAAAGTGACGTAACTTAAGTACAGAAGTTACGTGACAAACTTCTGGTTTCACACAGGATATGAACACCGATCTCCTGGGTGATAGTCCGGTGTATTTTGAACCACCTATCCATCCCGACGTCCTCCCTACACGGCATTTGTCGCTCTTTACACTTCCTTGTTCATAATTACGTGGAATACATACAAATTGATTTAGTGGGATATATACGGACTACAGTGCATTACCTTTCGTAGGTATAGCTACGAATGGTGTATGAACAGCCAGTGCACATGCATCATATATTATATTGTGATATTGTGTGTTTGAATGTGTTTGACTGCATCTATGTGTGTGTGTGTGTGTGTGTGTGTGTGTGTGTGTGTGTGTGTGAGAGTGTGTGAGGGAATAAAGCGATGTGTTTCACAGTAAGATAAGAGCGTTTCTCAGTAGTTCAATAATAGTCCAGTTTTTCTGAGAGGTGCTTCAGTTTCCTGCCAAAAGGACAGCCAGCTTCTCATTCCACAGCACACACTCACAGATCGCTGTGTGTCTCATAGCAGAACTTGACACTGAGTTGGTGGAGGGGAGGTTGATGTAGAGAGAGAGAGAACGAGTGAGAGAAAGAGATGAAAGCTGGTTTTTATTCAGCAGTGCAGCCCACACAACGGGCAAGCGAGGGCTTTGTTAAAAAAAAAAAAAAAACCTCATCTCTCTCTCTCTCCGTTGCTCTCCTTTTCAGCTGTTCCTTGAATAAAATAATAATACATTCAGATTGTATAGCAGGTTGTTGAAAGGCTCTCTCTCGCAACACATACGGTATAAAAAGAGGCAGTTTTTAACAGTTTAAACCGATAAGCATGTACACAAACAGTGAAATGAAACAGTGACATCGACCTGATCACTAAAAGCATCCAGGACAAGAGAGAGAATAGAGGGAGCTGTGATTAGAGGCTTTGTATTCAAACAAAACATGTTTTCGTTAAAAACATGCATTGAAAATCTGAATACTTCTCTTCTCTGATTACAAATGCCTCAAAAAAAAGTCTACAACATAATTTTACTGAACATTTTCTTACATTTATATCAAATGTTACATGGTTTTTGTTCAACTTTAGTGCAAATTTTAACATAATTTCCAGAAAATCTGCAAAAAAGAAAATGCAAAATAATGTTAAATGTATATTAGGAGTTGGTACACGGTAGATAAACAGTAGGTGGCACTAATTCTTGAGTCTAATGTCATTAAACCATTGCATAAGAAGAGGGCCAGTCCATTCTCATTCCCAGGGCGTTAAACACCGATGCTTTGTCACGGCCATCGGTGTTCGATAACGCCGCAACACAGCATCCTTTAGCCCCGGTATGAAATGCACCGAGCGTTCCATTAACTACAATGTAAACCCATCCGTGGCAACAGTAAACGTTCTGAGAAAGTGCGCCAGGAGTGTGGTGACATAGTTTAAAGAGCAAAAGAGACAAACACCGGGTGGGTAAGAGGGGAGGTGGATGGGCCCAAGGGTAACTATAGTGGTTTTGATGCCAAAAATAAAGTGACGACAACGCCAAGGGGTGTGATGCCAACGCCAAGGAGCGTGATGCCAACGCCAAGGGGCGTGATGCCAACGCCAAGGGGCGTGATGCCAACGCCAAGGGGCGTGATGCCAACGCCAAGGGGTGTGATGCCAACGCCAAGGAGCAAGACGCCAACGCTAAGTACTTTTCCGTACTTATGTTATGTTGTTTATGTACATTTTTTACTTAGTTTTAGATTTATTTTAAGCCCAACCATGACGTTTTTCTTAACCCTAACTAAGTGGTTTTGTTGCCTAAACACAACCGTGAATGGTTAACGGTAACGACGTGGTGTTAAATGACACGCAAAAAGCCTAAAATGCGTTGTCATGACAAGCAGAATGTCTTTAAAATGTGCTATTTATACGCCTTCCCATGAGATCAGGTTGGGGTCGAGTCCAAACAATAACAACCAGCCCTGGACTATTAGTCCCAGTTGACATAATTTTGGCCATAACATTAATAAAATAGACAAAATCATATAAATAAATAAAAATCTGTTTCACATCACAGTACATCCACTAAGAACTCCCACTGCTTACATAAGTAAAATCCACTGCAGCTGACCTGATTTACATGGATCTAGATTCTAGACTGTATCCTGCATTAGAAACCACATCCTCACAGTTTTGTGGCGAGCAGGTTTCTTACAACTCGCTGCACTCGCTCTGTCGGAGGAGACAGTCGGGCTTCTCACAGTGAGTCCTCGTCTCAAAAACGTGTCTAAAAATAACCCGAGCTGCAGAGCTGGAGCAGACGAAGCAAGCGTTCCTGTTAAAAGTGACTTCTGTCAACGCCAATTTAAATTTATTGCTTCTCTTTGTGGACTCGGAGCAGGTTTTTGGGATTCTTTTCAATTATGGAGGCTGCAGGTGAACACGACTTAATTTTAAAAACAGTTTCTGATTAGCTCAATGTCTCCTCTCTAATAGGAAAATATCACTTTATATTAATTGTATACAAAGTGTCTGTATCAGTTAAAAAACAGGGTCTATGTACCTGAACTCACCATGACTTCTACCCAAACTCTTAATCATCCTCTCGCTGTCAAGTGCAGCAGCAAATAACTTTTGACGTAAACCGCAGGAGAAATAAAAAGAGACATTCATACTTGTCAATGCCATGAAGGCAATTTCACTTTCAATTTCAAACTTGAGTGTAGACATGAGACAAGTTGTTCACAGCTGCTACAAACCTCTTTTTATAGAAACAAATATCTGAAATCAGTGGTTTTTAAAGCTCAATTTGACCCTGAAATAATGTGAAACCTGATGAGTTTCAACACAAAAGAAAAAAACAGCAGACTAAAGTCCGCATGAGTATGCATTTTAGCTTTTTTTGTGTGTCATTTGGACGCCCGTGATTTGGATAAAATAGTCTAGACCTCAACTTTATGCAAATGAGGATCGGCCAACGTGACGTCCCATCTCTTGAATCGAGCCGCCACGCAAAAGGACGGAGACTGTGGACATGTACCATAACACAACTACAGCAAACACGTCACAAACATCAATAAAAAACATGTGACAAATGTAACGTAAAAAATGTCACTTACAAAACAAAACACAGGTCAAAAACGGTCTCGAACACTGATCTCCTGGTTAAAAGTCCTTTGTTTGTTGGACCCATCCACCATAAGTGGTCTTTCTCACTTTTTATACTACGTCACTAACTCTTACCGTAGCATTTATACATGGATGCATTTACATTGCAGTCAGTACAGGATACATGGCGTACAAATGACACTCGGAAATCAAGAAAGGCGTACTTATTGCACGCTAAACACATAATGCGCATTATCGTGGCATTTATACGCTTTTTCCTGGCTGTCAACGGGCTGCCAGATCAGAGGAGACAAGAAGGGATGGGAGTCAAATAAACAGTCAGACGACAGCCCAGTTTTCTAAGGATGCCTTTATTAAAGAGTCAACAACGTGCGCTAGCCGTCCGCTTCTAGAAAAATAACACAGTCATACATTCATCCATGTGGAAATCTAGAAAGAAAACAAATAAAAACAAGGACAGGTTTTTTATTTTTAAAGCTCAAAATCCCTTTAGAAGGTGAGAGGGGAACCTGAATGATGCCGTATATATGTGTACTGTATATATATATATGTGTGTGTATGTGTTTGTCACTGTGTGTGATGAGTAGCCATGGCAAAGTATTTCGGCCCTTCTGTACAAAATTAAACCTCCGACATTATTTCTGTTTCTGTCTTACAAATGAAAATTCAATTCACGTATTATAGTTGCATTTCAATGTACAGAACATTTGTGTTGTTCATGTTTGTATCTCTGCAGGTGATCTGTTACATCATGGGATGCAACAACCCTCCCTCCCCTCCCTCCCCTCACACACACACACTGTCCTCGGTTGCCTTGGAGCCACACAGGACTATAAGCGCTCTGTGTGTGTGTGCGATTCACATTACAGAGATCACACAGGGTTATTAAAGTGGACTGGAGGCTGCAGCCGCCTCAAACTATTTACAGTCAAACCCGCAGCTGGTCAATGGTCGTGTGTGTGTGTGTGTGTGAATAATGTATGAGATGTTGCTATCTATCTGCTATTAAAGTGTTTACTCTATGTGTGCGTGTGTTGTCCCATCTGTCCCTTTAGAAGACACATCTACTTCAATAACGCTCAATTTGTTTCTCTATTGCATAGTTCCTCTTTATGCCGCACACACACACACACACATACACACCCTTGTACTTATATCTTTGTGAGGACACTCACTGATATAATGTATTCCCTAGCCCTTACCCTAACCTCAACCATCACAACTAAATGCCTGTCCCTGTCCCCGACCCTTACCCTTACCTGAACCTAATTCTAACCTGAACAAAAGAACGTATACTGATAAGAAGTGAAAGTCAATGTTCGTTCCATTGCAACATCAGCGCCCAGCAGCAGAGCTACGTCTCCGCCATTTTGGACTGAAAGCAACAACCGGATGGCAGTAAAACACCCGCCTACAAAGTGCCGTACAAAAGTAAAACTAAATTATTTTTATTCTATTGTCAGAATTTGAATGTCTCTACTGAAATGGCCTGTGTTGAACAATAAAAAATATTATCAATGTGCATACTATTATAACTATTTACTTACTTATTTAGAGTACTTACTTACTTTGAGGCGCATAAAGTGAGCGATGGACATAAATGGAAGTTAGAAAAATCCAGCACACAGACTGTGAGAGCAATCTCAGACATTTTCATGCCAACGACTTCCAAAATCTATGTCCAATAGACCACAGACCATGGATGTATAAGAGGTTGTGCCCTATATGTTAGTAAATAACCTACAACTCAATTAAATTCAGTTTTTGTCATGCTACTAGCACTACTAGCTACTGGCCGATAGCCGGTTGTTTGGAAACAGAGACGTCAATACATCCACCACGGTACAGGCTTTACAGCATACAGCCCATGGATGTATTAGAAGATAATAAAAGTGATGATTTATAGCCAATATATCCATTGTTACAGCCGCATACAGCTAGCAGGAAGCTGGCAGAAGCGGATATGTCATATGAGCGCGCATAGCTGTGCAGTCCCGTGGGTCTGATGCACGTTCATTATGCCGAGGAATAATGGTTTAAATCAGGGCTATTTAAGTGTTTGTACTGGGAAGTTGATTTACCTAAAAAACAAAATTATCCTCTAATTTATAGACGTCTCTTTATACATTCATGGCCACAGACTCATTGGCGTTTACAGTCCAAAATGGCGCCATCTGGTGGCTATTGTAAAAAAAAAAAAGCACTGGTGTTTCACCTTTTTACTTCTTTACTCTTTGCCTGAACCTAAAAAACAAGTCTGAACCCTTTGAAGGTTGAAGTGAGGACTGGCCAAAACGTCCTCACTCTGAAGGTCTAAAACCTTGGTCCCCACAAAGATAGCTGTACAAACACACACACACACACACACACACACACACACATATACTGTATTGTTTACAAGTCGTATCTAATTAAGTACATATTATCAATCAGAATTGAAGTATGGATTCTGGCTGGACCAATAATCCCTGATTAAAACGACCCACAGAGGGATCAGACTGGCGTTATCGATATCGATCAATCAGAGTGATTGATTATCAGTCCCATCTGTGTTGCCTAATGGCATGTGTGGCCCTCCAAGTCCCATGTTACTATGTGTGTAATAGGCGGTTACCCATAAGCCGTGGTGACATCTATCCTTTCAATAGATCAATACTCCTCCGTCTGCATCCCTGAGTTCATTTCCTCTTATTTCAAAATAAAACTCTTTGCTCGTCGTTTTTTTTTAATCTCATCCCTGCGGTCGTCATGGCAATTGATGAGCTGTGATTGATTATCAAAACCCCATCTCTGGCTCGGTGCATGCGTTGCACTGCGCGGCACTGATTATGGGGTGGTGACATGCAGGCTGGTTGCCGTGGTAACCGAGAGATTTTTTTTTTGCCCTCCCTCATCTCGCCTGCTCTCTGGTTTATCTGCAGTCTCCATGTGTGTTGTTGAGTTGAAGTGGATATGAGATGCACTGAGGAATAGCAGCATTGTTTCCAGTTTAACACATGTTATAGTTTCATTTGATTGAGCCACGTGAACGCTAAACTGCTCTAAAATAATAATATAGTAACAATAATATAAATACTAGTGAAATTATGAGGTTTTTACATCATCTTTGCTTCACTTTCTGTTAAAAAAAATCTTATTTTATCGATCAGAAGTTGCACCAAAGTTGTCTTTAAAACATTGTGCAGGGCTGCTGCAGCAGGACGGGTCACCTTTACTGTTAAATTAAACACTGTGTTGTGACTGTGACACAATAATTCCCCTGACACAGCAGCCTACTCCTCCTGTGGCTCCGACCTTTGTTGTCCTGCACATTAGTTATTTAATCGCTTTGTTAGTCACTAACTTTGTCTGTCTGCTGTTTGGCGCTGGGCAGGTATACAGGTAGTGGAGCTACAGCGATTGTGTTTTTTAGAGCTTTTTTTCCGATGAAGACAAACAAGGTCGATGAGGACGGAGAATTGCAGGTCAAAACAAAGAGCTAAAAGAGGCTAAACAGGAGGAGGATAGTCATTTGATCCACAGTTAAAGCCCATGGAATAAATATAAAGTTATATTGCACAGTTATATCAGAACTGGAGAGTATTTCTTCATTGAAAGAAGAAGCAAAGAACGACGGAAAAGATGTTTTCGCTCTTCTCCCGACTGGCGTCGGCAAGAGTTTGATTGACAGATGGTTCATCCAATCACCTGCCAAGCACCTTTTTTAAAGTGCCTACCCTTTTCCAAACTAACTAAAGGTCATTTTATGCTTTTGAAAACACAGATGTCTGTCAGTGTTGTTGGTGCCACGTAAAAATGGATTGTCTTTAAGAGACGGGTGTCATCACCAACCACTTAGCTGCACCCAACACTGCCAGCGCCAGGATGCCCGGCAGCGTCTGAGGCTTCCTGGCTCTGTACGTGACATTATGATTACAGGATGCTGAGCGGGGTAATCGGGTCTCCATGGTTACACCGTGACATTTTTGGGATGTTGTTGATTCATCGATAAGGGTTGAGGCTTTCTGCCACCGCCACCGCTGCTGCCAAGACAGCTGGTGGTGAGGTCACAGCGTCTGCCAGAGGCGTGTGTGTGTGTGTGTGTAGAGAGAGTCTGGTGAAGGTTAGGAAAAGAAAGAGAGGTAGAAAATGGGTAAAACAATCAAGAGAAAGGATGTAACATAAGAAGACAGCTGATGTCATCCTGTTGAAGAGGGAGGGCTCTGGAGAAATCTCATGAAGGGCAAAACATTTAGCCAGGAGCTACTCATCACACCAGCTGATTTTTGAAGTGTGTGTTTGTATATATATATGTGTGTGTGTGTGTGCGTGTGTGTTGCAGGTAACTGTGGTTTTATTTTGATCAAACATGCATAATTTCTCTACTTCGCCTCTGACAGTCGTATATTAACCAGAGTAAAATTCAACAGCCTCTGCTCATGCCAACTTTTTGAAATCGCCGCGCTGAACGACTTCAAGAGGAACAAAAATAAATAATAATCATGATGAAATTCTGGTGAAATTTCCCTTTAAAATAGATTTCCCAGATAGAAAGGCAAACTCTACTCTCTCCGTCTCTTACTCATTCAGTCCTTCTTCTTTATCTCCCTTACCTCCCACTATTCCGTCCTCTCTTTCTCCCCTCCATCCATCCATCCATCCATCCATCCATCCATCCATCCATCATCCCTCCTCCTCACAATAAATATCACCGTGTATTTTTATTCATCAGGTTAAAGTGTACTTATTAAGGAAGAGCTGAACGAGAAGCCAGGATATCGTAGGCAACTCAAATAGAAGCAAAAGACAGTCTTTAGAAACCAGAATAGTCCTCATTACTAATATTAGAAGTCACTTATTATTATTATTATACTTATTATTATTACTAGTATAACTGTTATTAGGATAAAATAAAGTTCCTTGGCCCTTGTTGATGCAGAGAGAGAGGGTGCAGGCTGTCGACTGCAGAGCAATGGTTCCACGTCGTTCCCTTTCATCCCAGCGATCCGGTTGAATCCATGAAATTCCAGCGTTAAAGGGGAGGTTATTCCATTTGTCCCGTTTTGGCAATTTGTAGTTAGTCACATTTTATTTGGAAGTGGGACTCGGTTGAGGGTAGTTCCATTCAGATTCCAGTGGATGTAATTCCATTTTTATTCCGTTGCAAATTTGAAGTTTGTTTAAAGGGTGAGAAGAAATCGTGTGTTGAAAACCAAATGGGCGATATTTTAACGATATTTCCCTTCCGAAAAGTCACTTTGGCTATTTTGTAATTCCGTAATATTCATGCGTGTTTGAACCTCCAGGAGGAAAGACGAAAAATGTGTACTATCCCTTTAAATATCCTCCGTCGTTCTCTTGTGGCATGCGTGGAAACAGGCAGACGTTGATAAAGACAGTCTGGCGTGATTTTGTGATCAAAAAGGAGACATATATAGGCTATATATATAAAACTGTTGACAATTGAAATTCAATTATTACTCTTTGTGTTATGAACATTTAAGGATTTAATGAGCATAAAACATTCGAGACTAGAAAAGCTATTTCTATATGTGTGTGATGGTATCAGCATGTAAAATCTAAAGCGGGTAAGGCTCGGTGAAAAATTATAATTAGTTCTAAGTCCAGTTTTTACAGTAAATTAATGTTATTCATCTCACGCTTACCTCGCTAGCTAGTTAGCTCACTGATTTGCGGGTTAGCTCACTAGTGGGTTGCTTTGGAAGCTCCCTCACTCTCTAGCTACCCAGCCAACATGGGTTATGCTGGGGGTACCTGGGTACCAAGTGGGCATCTTATCTGGGGCCCACTTGGATCAACTAAGTTGGTCCCACATGGGCTCCCCACGTGGGCTACCCGCATGGGTCCTAGTTGGGTCACTACTGGGAAATTAGTGCATGGGGCCAACATGGAAATTGTGGACAAACCCACTTACAACCCTTATTTCAGGCCATGTAGTCCCCGTGTAGTTCCCACATAGAACTTAAACCTGGGGCCGAGACGGGTTTTGATTCATGTTGCCCAGATCGGGCCCATATAACACCCAGTGTACTCCTGCATGAAACCCACAAGGGCAATTGGCACGGGGCCATTATGGAACCCATGGACAATCCCATATAGGGCCCATTTTTCAGCCCATTTACTACCCACATGCAAATGTTGGCTGGGTAGTTAGCCCACTCACTAGCGAGGCACTTTGGTAGCTCCCTCACTCTTTGGCTAGTTAGCCCACTGACCAGCGAGTTGGCTTACAAGCGGGTTACTTTGGTAGCTTCCTCGCTCTCTAACTAGTTAGCCCACTCACTAGCAAGTTACTTTGGTAGCACCCTCACACTCTAACTAGTTAGCCCACTCAGTAGCGGGCTACTTTGGTAGTTTCCTTGCTCTCTTACTAGTTAGCCCACTCACTAACGGTTTCCTTTGGTAGCTCCCTCACTCTCTAGCTAGTTAGCCAGCTCAGTAGCGGGTTAGCTTGGTACCTCGCTCGCTATAGTGCTTGCTATCTAACTTGTATTTGGGCATTTCTTTTTGAATTGACTTTTTGAGTGGACGATGATGTGTCTGCAGCCATATTCCAGCCAGATGATGCCAAACTGTCTTTATGAACATCTGCCATTTCAGGATCCCGTCCGTCCTCGAAGGAGTTACCGTCACCGTCACCGAACCCGCTCCGCTCTTGTAAATGTAGCATTCTAGAATTCCACCGGAACCCGTCCTGCCGGGTTCTAGAACTGACTCCGTCGACGTCTCGCGTCCTCCGCCGCTCTCTCTCTGTCTCTCTCCCTCTGAATGTGTTCAGCCATTTTGCAAACAAACAAAGAAAAACAGTTTGGATGTCCCTCTCTCCTATAGCTGCGTGGTGACAGAGTCCTCTATGACCTCACAGCTGTCCTCTATGACATCGTCGCAGGGTCCCACCCACCCGCCAATCACCATCAGCCCTCCTCTTCCCCCTCCTCCATCCACGCCGCCCTCGCCCGCTCCTCCCACGCCTCCGCCCTGGAAAACGTCCTCGCTGGAGTCCAGGAGGCGCGAGCTGGACTCGGACATGTTGGAAGCACAGTGCAGGGATTGGCAGGGGCACGGGGGCGGGAGGGGAAGCGTCAGGAGCGAGTCCCGCCCGTTCGTTCTCCGCGGTGAGAACGAGGGGTTACTGATGTCGACTGAGCGGCCCACCTCATGCAGGTGAGTCTCGCTTCTGGTCACGTCACTGAGTCCGAAGTCGGCGTGGCTGTGGCTCCCCAGGGGGCGGAGCAACCCGTCGGAGATGGTGTATGAGGGCGGGGACTGGAGGGGGAGAGACATGGGTGGGGCTCTGCGTTTGGAGCGTGAGAAGAGGTACGACAGGCGCTTGAAAGAGTCCGCCTTTGATCCCGGAGTCGAGAGGCGCTGCAGGCGGGTCCTCGTGCGAGCGAATGATGAGGAGAACGTCGAGGAGAACGATGAAGACGGGGACGGTAGGCCGGTGATGGAGGACGGAGGGATGACGGTCGTCTTCAGCCCGTTGCTCTTTGGTTTCCCCTCCTCGTCCTCCTCCTCTTCCCCCCATCCAATGCCCTCCTCCAGCTCTTCCTCCTCACCCTCATCCCCTCCTTCTATCTCGGTCATCCCAGAAATGGAGCGCACCAAGGCGGACACTCCAAGCGTCGGTGACTGCCTCACTTCGTCCTCCAGCGGGGTCATGAAGGTCACGCCCTTTGACCTCTGGCCTCCACTGCCGTCGCCCGGATCGCTGTCATCCTCCGAGGCCATGGCGCCGTCGTCTCTCATTGTCTCGCTGGAGGAGGAGTAATGTCGACGAGGAGGACGCCGGTTGCCGAGGAGATCCAAGACCTCGTAGCGGAAACTTGAGATGTCCTGCTTCAACTCCTGGAAAGAAAGATAGAAAGAAAAACTGTTTTGAATTTCATGTAATTACTGGTGATTTTTAAAATTAGTAACAAAGATAAAAGATGAAGAGAGAGGCAGAGAAAGAAAAAGTCAATATTGGAGCAAAACAAAATTTTTTATCAAGAAGCTTTATATGGATTTTAAAATGTGACTTTCACGGGAAAAGAAGATAAACATAGAGAGAAAACAGAAGAGGGTGAGGAGGGGAAGTGGAAGAGATGAGATGAGATCGCTGACTGAATGAGAGAGGGGAGGTGAAACATCAATTTGTAGAGGCAGAGGGTGAAGAGGAGGGTAAGGACTCAGGAGGATGGTGATGAAGAGACGGAGATCGCGGTCAAGAGACAAGCAAAAGAGAGAAAGAGAGAGTGGATAGGAAGTAGTGACTGAAGAGAGAGGAGGGAAAAGACTCCAGTAAACTCTTTCTCACTTCAACTAAATAAGTTGCTTAATTCATTTAAGTCTTTAAGTCTTTACTGCCACGGCCATAAAAACAGACCAGTTTCAGTAGAAATCGGCAATGTAAAAATGTAATGTAACAATATAATGTTACAACACAATGTAACAATGTAATGTAACAATATAGCGTAACAATGTAATGTAATAATGTAGCGTAACGATGTAATTTTACAATGTAATGTAACAATGTAATGTTACAACACAATGTAACAATGTAATGTAACAATGTAACGTAACAATGTAATGTAACAATGTAATGTAAATCAAATCAAATCAAATCAATTTATTTTTGTAACAATGTAATGTAACAATGTAATGTTACAACACAATGTAACAATGTCATGTAACAATGTAACATAACAATGTAATGTAACAATGTAATGTTACAACACAATGTAACAATGCCATGTAACAATGTAACGTAACAATGTAATGTAACAATATAATGTAACAATGTAACGTAGCAACGCAATATAACAATGTAATGTAACAATGTAATGTTACAACACAATGTAACAATGTCATGTAACAATGTAACGTAACAATGTAATGTAACAATATAATGTAACAATGTAACGTAGCAACGCAATATAACAATGTAATGTAACAATGTAATGTAACAATGTAATGTAACAATTTAATGTAACAATATAATGTAACAATGTAATGTAACAACGCAATGTAACAATGTAACGTAACAATATAATGTAACAATGTAACGTAACAATGTAATGTAACAATCCTCTCGCGGATACTGTCCTGTGTGCTTGTATCACGTGCATGCAGGTTTTGAGACTAATTAATCTCTGTATTTATTCCGTCATCTTTTTCTTCTTCATAGGAAAACATGTCAGAAGATCATTTTAAACCAAATGTGCAGCGTGTTCAGTTCATTGCTCAGTGTTGAAACAATACTGGTTTCTATATTTTGATTCACTCACAAGTTGAATTCAGCCCGTAGCTTTAACACGTGGATTCTCTCCTCAGAGAATAAAACACTGTGATTTACATTTTAAACACACAAATAAACACTCTGCTTTTTTATGACTCTCTCACACACACACACACACACACACACACACACACACACACACACACACACACACACACACACACTAACACACACTCGGGTGTGAAAGTGTTTCAGCTCAATGTGCACCTGATGTTGTTTTTGCGTTGAAAAGCCCAAAGGAACTTTCCACTTCAAAGCCCCGGCTGGGCTCCAGAGGCATCATGGGAAACACACTCTGGAGCTAAAACAGCTCCGAATAATTTACAGCTCAGAAGATGTGAATCTCTCCTCAAGGATTATCGACTGTTGGTTATTGATCAGAGTAGGTATAGATTTGGGTCCGGAGATGACTTGGTAGTTATTAAGACCTTTTAATAAATCTTTGTGGCGATGAAGCAGAGCTTGGTATCAATAAAATCCTGCGTTGTTTACTGCAACATAAACACAAATAAAACGTGATATTTCTGCAACTTTGCTCCACGCTGATGTGATTTACTGCAGAACAATAGACAGATTTATGTTCTAATGTTTAAACTCTATTGTGTTTGATGCTCTCTTTTCTTTTGTTATCTTTGTGTTATGCTTTTATTTCCCCATAAGCCGTCGCCATGACAACAAGCTGCTCGTCCCGTGGTTTCCCCCCCTTTAAAGAGCACCCACCTTAAAGTTCTCCTCCGTCAGTCCCTCGTCCGTCTTGGCGCTGCGTATCATGGCCGCCACGTACCTCTTCACCAGGCTCCGGATCACTTCCTGTTGGAGACAGTTGCCATGGTTACTTCCTGTGTGGTCTTGGTATTCTCATTATTTGATCATATTTTTTTTTTTTCTCTCTCTTTTACTGTTAGAAAATGCTTTAATATACGATATTACGGTTCTAATTATAGGGGAAACGGAGACAGTGTTGTACACACTAAATAAATTAATTCCATCAATTTGTCTACATACAAACATATGACAACAAAAAACAATGCTAACATATAATTCAGGGAGGCATGCTGGGTTTGAAAACCTCCGATCTGCAGGAATAGAAGAAATATTTTATTCAAACTTAAAGAAAAATATTTGAAAATGTCTTGTCAAATCCAAAAATTAATATGCATAATAACCATTATTCTGGCTTAAATCACTTGTATATAGACGTTTTATTTTATTATTTTATTCTTATTATATTGTTGGTCATTGGTGCTTTTTATATATATATTTATTTACACCTATTTTTTTCACTATTTGTGTACATAACAATTGTCTACTCTTTACCGTTTTCTGTTTAGCTTTTTTGTCCTAACTGTTATTTCTATTTCTGTGTAGTACTTTTAGAGAGATGCATAAAACCGGAGTCAAATTCCTTGTATGTATGTATGTATTTGGCAAATAAAACTGATTTGGATTCTTAGCCAGAAGCCAAAGATCTTTAGTCTTTATCTTTATCACAGATGGAAACTGGTTCATTGAGGTTGGTAGATTCAAAAACATTCAGTTTCTCTTGTATTGAACACACTATATGAGGATTTAAGAGTGTACATTTTGTCCATAAAGTGGCTCGACAAAACACCCTGAAATATTCTGGTGTTCAGAAGATCAAAAATCTGTAAAGCTTGTTTATTTCTGGTGTGTTTAAATTAAACAAACTTTGTTTCAAAAGCCTTTTAAAAGAAGGCGACTCCGACTATTTAACTAGTATTTATTCAGATTTCTATCTTGAACGATCTGTATCTTTTAAGCACCTGCAAGTTGAACATAATTATATGACACATTAGTAAAAACATTCATTCATTCGTAAATTTTTTTTTCAATGCATTTGCATAAAGCAGCATTTTCGCCCACTCCCATGTTTATAAGAGTATTAATAACTTTTTTAAATATTTTTTTTTAATCACGATTAAATATTTAAATCAATTGACAAGCTCTAATGATAAAGTATAAAACTATTATATTTTCAACTTGCTCACTTTGCTGCTTCGTCACAGTAAATAGTTCAACCTAGCTGATGAATTTAAATGTTATTATCTCATTAAGAGATCAGCCAATGAGGCGAGTGACCCTCATTGATTTAAAGACCAAAGACAAATCTCACCAGCATTTGGTGCTCAGTGGGCGGTAATTCAAACCCTGACACACACACACACACACACACACACACACACACAAAACACACACACACACACACACACACACTGCATCCTCCCACAGTCAACACCTGTGAGTGCCAAACGGGACGGTCTGGCATGCTGTCACTCTCCGCCTCTGCCAGAAACACACCACTCACTCTGAGAGAGAGTGAAGGGCAGATTCCTACAACAATCCTTAAAAAACATGGACGCCTATCAAAGCAACAATCGGCGGCTGCCAAACACAAAGTACTGGCGTCGCCGCGTCCGCGGTCGCTGCCAGCGCCGAGGTGTCAAAATACACGAAGGTCCGTCTCGCTTGATTCGCTGCACTAATCCTTCACAAATATCCATCAAAAAGCTCGGACACCACAGGAAACAGACACACGGCTGCCAGAAACAATGAACGGAGTTAACTTATTTTAGAGGACACGTGAGGACATCACTGCAGCGAGGTGAGACGTTAAACCACTGGAGGTCAGAAACACAGGGCGGCTCTGTTAAAGGAACAGTTCTACATTTTAAGAAATTAGCTTATTGGCTTTTTAGCCGAAGGTTAAGATGAGAACATCAATACCACACTCATACTTTATATTTTGTTGGTTTAATTTGTACAACTGCTGTGGTTTTATGGGGAGTATTGAGGTTGCCTGGAAAAACAGAAAAAAGGGGTTAATATTCCAAGAAAAACTCAGAATTTCCAAGATTAAAGTCTTAAATTTACAAGAAAAAAGTTGTCATAAGTCATCAATTTAGCTGCCGTCTGAATTTTGTTGATGCTAAAGTAGGGCTGTTACGATAAGGACGACAATCGAAAGATCGAAGGTCCCGAAAGATACATATACAAGTTTTCTTTCATATTCTTACAGCGTTATTTTATGAACATAATGCTGACATCGGTATGCATTGTACTTTATCCTCATGTTAGACTTACACTTGTACGTTCTATTTTACTAACGGGTTATCAGTTAAATCCTACTGCTGTCCTATCTGACGGACGGCCTCTGAGTGTATGGAGGATGGAAACTGCCAAAATAAAAAATAAATAAATAAATATATTCATTCACTAAATATTGCAAAATTAATATAAAAAAATAGATATAGCCATTAATTAATTGTTAAAATGTGACATAAATTGATATTTCTGTATGAATTTGCTTCTTTATTTATTCATGTATTTATTTATTTACCTATCTATCTACTCTTATGTGGATCGGTGGCCCACGCCGGACCGCTGGGCGCTCTGCACCACACCGAGAGAACGGGCTCAGCGGCGTGTCCGCTGGTCAGGGTGCCGTTGTCGCTGCTGATATTGTAGGCTTACGAGGAAATTATCTTTTGATCACAACTTGTTCTCATATGTAGTTTATTTCTGTACGACTTTTTTTTGTTAAAATATTTTGTAATAAGCCATAGTTTGGACAACATACAATTGGTTTACAGATTCTGAAAGCTGAAGACCTCATATTTCCAAACCAGTTCAACATTCATTCATCTTATATGAATAGATGATTATGAAATAGCGATATTCTGTAACTACATCACAGGTTGTCCCCGGTAACGGAGGCTCTCGGGTTCAAGTCAGACATGAGAGAGGTGTCGATCCAAAAATGTCAAAGTATTTCTTTAAATTGGCGCAAACTGGAAAAGCAAAAGAAGACTGTAGACTTATAGTTGACGGATAGTTGCAGAGCACACACACACACACACACACACACACACACACACACACACACACACACACACAGTAAACACACAGATCACATATGAACATGAAGCCGTGACGGGTTCCTGACCTGGTAATGCTGGTTCTGTATCAGACTGTCAGCGTGGCGTTCCTGCAAACACAAAGACGGATCATGTTAAACATGTTTCTGCAGACGACCTGGCATCACATCCATGTTTAAAACACACAGTTCTTTTTTTAAAACACAGTGACGTCCTCCTTTGAATAATGAGCGTTAACCAGAAGAGAAGAGAGAGAACAGGTAACAGATTGCTTTTGGCTGACAGAGTGGCACTTTAACAGCCCGGATCCTCGACACTGGAGAGCTGAGTAATGAACTCCACTCAATCATTTCTTTACATCCACTAAAATAAAGATTTATAACTTTTTTGGAAGGAGAACTTCTGCTCTTCATTTAAATTTTTAAGCCGTTAGCTGAGAACGACTGAATCGTCTCAGAGACAGATGTGAGCAGTATGTAGAGGAGTATCTTCCTTTCCTTCTCCTCCTCAACGTTGGAGCCGATTGAATCCAGTGAGCTGAGAGCGTTCGGGTTATTTATAGAGAGCTGAAGCACCGAACCAGACCTGTAGAAGTCAACTGATGCTGCACACTTCTTATTAACGCTTCACAAAAGAAGACAATAAAGAGAGGAAATAAGAGACAACGTGATAAATAAGAAGACATTTTGTCAGCAAAAAGTAAATTAAATCAAATGTTTTATATTTAAATTAAATTAAATCTTTTAAAGAAGATTCTGAATATGTTTTGGATTCATAAGTGATTGTTATTCAGGACCTTCAGCTTCTTAAATGTGACGATGAGCGGCTTTTCCTCGTCTTAAACGACAGTAAACAAAACAAGATATTTGAAGTTTAATTGTGATGAGAGTTTCTCACTTTTATTCTGTGTTTTACAAACCAAACAATTAATCGATACATTTTTATTTTTTTCATTTAATTAATTAATTAATTAATTAATTTTACATTTATATCTTACTACCATGAATCATATCATTGTAGTTATTTTTACCCTTAATTTTAACTAATTAATTAAATTATATTTAAAATTATTTTATTTTATTTTTACATTTAGTTAATTAATTAATTAATTAATGTATTTATTTATTTATGGTTTCTATCTTACTACCATGAATTATATTATTGTAGTACTTATTGCCCTTAATTTTAACTAATTAATTACATTATTTTTAAAATGATTATTATTATTATTAATCGGGGTGGGAGGAAGGCTGGATCTGTCTCTGTGTGGGAGTGGGAAGCGATGTGTACTGTAATGTATGTGTATGTACATATTAAATGTTAAATGTAAGATATCATTTTTGGTATTGCTGCAGCGGTGTTATGTTTTGTTGTGTTTGTTATGCTATGTTTGAAAAAAAGGAATAAAAAGAATAAAAAAAAAATAAATGCATTTTTTTTTTTTAAATATCAGTTATCATAAATACCGGTATATTGCGACACCTCTACTTAATAGTACTAGTAGTATTTTTACACCGTGGTATTACTTAGTACTTTTATACTGAAGTAAAGGATGTGTTGTAAACCTGCAGTCATCCTCTCCACATCTTCCTCCATGCCTATCATCTTCTTCCACATCACACGCTGTTATTCAGCTACAACACACACACACACACACACACACACACACACACACACACACACACACACACACACACACCGTGTCTCTCTCCCTTGATCAGATCTCTGCAGTGCTGTGTGGCTCTGTGTGAACCTATGTGGGCTGGTCGGCTTATATAACTCAGTCGACTTCAGCTGAGGTGAACATGCCAGCTGCACTCACTGTGTGTGTGTGTGTGTGTGTGTGTGTGTGTGTGTGTGTGTGTGTGGTGTGTGTGTGTGTGTGTGTGTGTGTGTGTGTGTGTGTGTGTGTGTGTGTGTGTGTGTGAGTGTTATCACTGCTTGCTCACAGTCTCTCTCCAGATGACTGGCCTGTTAAATGTGTTTATCAGGACTTGTTTATCTGCTGATGTTCCTTCTGTGCTCACAGACGCACAGCTGATGTCGGCCCATGTGCTGTCTCATTGTATTTCTGGTAAGCCACATACTGTGTGTGTATATATATATATATATATATATATATATATATATATATATATAAATATATCATTTTATATATAAGTAACGCTCCAAACTTACGCTAAAATTTGGCGAGGCATGGCCATTTTCAAAGGGGTCCCTTGACCTCTGACCTCCAGATCAGTGAATGTAAATGGGTTCTATGGGTACCCACGAGTCTCCCTTTTACAGACATGCCCACTTTATGATAATCACATAAACATTTGTCAATACCTAAAGGCCTTTACATACCAGGGGCTTTTTTTCTGGTCAATTTTTCTTAAATTTTTCATGTCAATATATTTTAGTTTTTGTCATGAATACTTTCACAAAGAACGTGAAACTAACGCGGCGAAAAAGCGTAAATATTTTTCGGAATGAGGTTGATTTTTCGGAGCTTTCGCACCGTAACTAAAGGCATCATCCAATCACGTTGTGCGGAACAGTTTGAGTTGCGTCTATATTTATGAAACAACCACACGGAGGCTCCGTAGTCAGGAACCAAGACGGCAAACTTTATTACTTCCTTTCAACCTTGACAAAAGTGGCGCTGATCAGACCTTTCACAATAAAAGCCCTAGACATATAATATTTGTAGGAAAGTGTTTGTGTAGTTTATTCGTCACGCCCCCGGTGTGTAAAGGCCTTAAGAAGGAAATAAATGCTATCATGTTTTTAATCTTTTCTGAACTCTTTTTTTTGTTTGCAAAACAATCTCCCCACACGGTCCATTTAGTAGCAGATCTGGAGCTTTTGATCGTACTATACTACGACAGCAGGTGGAGCCCAGGTGTCACAGCGAAGAAAGCAAACAGCATCATTTAAGGCTGTTTTTGAAACTTAAAGCAGAATAAAACAGACTTACATCATCTGTTCACAGAATATGTAAACGAGACCTGATTAATAATGCGGTGCTAAGTGACAGTACGTGACACATTCTGGTCGGTATCGAGGTTCAGCCGTCGTCTTGATGAATCCTGTTGGTTTGTTTACAGTCTGTGTTCTCGTCTCGTGTTCCCGTTGGACTGAATAAAAGTGAGTTTTCCCTGCAGAGAGAGAGAGAGAGAGCGAGAGAGAGCACGTTCCTCCGACCCGTGCAGCTGCTTTAAAACGTACAGTATAAGCAGAGCTGCGTTTGCATGTGAAGCCTGTGAGTGAATCCTCCGGTGACTTGTTAACATGAATATCAGCATATGGCCTTTCAGCTCGGCTGAGGCATCCGCAGCTTGTTTGCATGTCTGACTGTTTCAGTGACGGGCCAGCGACCACGCCAGCGTGTCAGGCTGCACATGAATAAACACAGCAGATCTACTTGGAGTTGGTGGACTTTGGGAGTTTGGTGTTGAAGTGGAGCAGCAGAGAGAGATGTGAGTCATCGGATTGATCAAAATCTATCAGATTCAAGTTCAGCTTTCATTTTATTGTCAATTTTTTCATATATAGATGAATGTCGTTTCCTTTTTGGGGCTGAGACGCAGAAAGGACAACACAAACAATAAGCCAATCCAACTGGACAAAATGCTATGAATACTAAAAACACTACGTCAGGTATTCTGGTGCTGACCTTGTAGAGTTTGGTACCGGGCCACGAGGAAAACATGACTTGGCATTTTGCATTTTTCTACATCACTCCTGTCACGTCCAACATTATACTGGTTAAATATATCATCAGTACGCGAAGCATTTCAGCTTTTAGTTGTACATGAAAAGAAAATAAACCTCAACAAACACAGAACAAATAAAGTTTTGGTTTCTGTTTAGTTAAAATTTGATGGTTGTTTGCTCTTTTTCTGTCATTTTCAACCGGATTTGTCTTTTATCAGCTCATTAAAGGGACTCTATGTACGTTTTTACAGTTTTATAATCACATAAATACTGTTCACATAGGAGCTTTAAATGATTAAATAATAGTAGATCAAATGATGAGCAGTGATGATGTCTCCGCTTACCGTGAACTCTCGGAGGTTTTCACATTTGTGCGAGTCCTCCCCGTGCGCCCCGCCTCTCCTGCACAGCCTGCTGTGGAGCCACACCAGCAGGTAGAGGATGGACTTGGGGCTGGGGATGATGTTGAACGGAGGCGGCAGCGTGCCGCCCTCGTCAAAGTAACTCATCCACAGCTTGGTGCGGGCAAACTTCCACTCGATGTCGGCGTGGTCCTGCGGGACGAAGGAGAAGAAGACGGGCACGAGGGTCACGAGACAATCTGAGAGGTGGTGTTTCTAATAATCTCAGTCTCTGTTAAAACGTCGTTGTGACTCACAGCGATGAGCTGGTAGGAGTTGTTCATCATGGCGATGAGCATGTTGAGCAGAACCACCAGAGAGATGACGTTGTACGTCCCGAACATGGTCGCCCCGACGAACTCCGTGAACTCGTGGCGGGCCTTCACGTTGGTGACGTACAGGTTGAGCAGCCCGAATATGGACCAGAACAGAGACTGGAGAGTCTCAAACAACCTGAGGACACAGAGAGGACACAGAGAGGACGCTCAGTGAGTTACAGTATGTGTGAATATATGTGAGTAGTTGCTGAGAGGAAATCTGCTCGGATCTTTCTCGGTAGTAATAAATGTTGAGTGTAAAACCCTTCAGGAGGAGTCCGGCGGTGTTGGAAGATATGTGATGTGTCTTAGTGCCGTAAAACGAAACAGTAAAGTTTGATTTGTACTCAAACAACTGTTGACAGGAACAGAAGAAGAGCTGGACATGTTGATAGATCACAGTTAGTAAAATCAGTCTTAATGGAGCTCAACTAAAAGAACATGCTGCAGCAGAAAGGAAGACGGAGATTCATAGGAACTACAGAAAAACACATTTTGCCATCTCAGCAGATCATTGTAGTTCACAGAGTATTTCAGCCTTGACCTGCGGCATTCTTCCCAACAAAAAGTACAGAGAATATACTTTTAGAAAACTTTATCAAGTCAGTTATTGGTAACGATAGCTAACCTTGAATAGCAACTGTCTTAAAAACTATTTTAAATTAAACAACATAATTTATTTTGAACCCAAACCACTCACAACGTGCACAATGCCCGGACCCTGACACTGAAGCAGCTGCATGGAACCCAGCCATCATGCATTACATTATTACCTCCGCCAAGGCCGAACGCCTAGGAGGGAGGTCATGTTTTCACCGCCGTTGGTTTGTCCGTTTGGAGGATAACTCCAAAAGTCTGTGATGGATTTTAATGAATTTTTTTGGAGGGGTGGGGTGTGGCACAATGAACAATCCCTTAGATTTTGGTGGCGATCCGGATCATGATCCGGCTTTAAGACATGCGCAGTGTAACTGATGACGCGTCACCCAGCCTCTCTCCTTCTGCCAGCTTTCCTCATCAAACATGGTGACATTACAGTTTACCTCGACCAAGGCACACATGGTGACTGTTGCAAAGAGTGACGACGACGCTTTAGGTGATTTTTATTTTGTTTCTGACCACTTCCACTGAAGCGACGCACATGAAACCTTCCTTGGCGGAGGTCTGCGCTCTCCGAGTGCACTTCTAGTTTACTGTGCTTTTCCTGCTGTGACATGTCATTTTTTTGTCTCCTATAAAATTATGATCCCATACAACTAAACTGCATTCCCAATTACGTTTCGAGGGAAACGGAATTTTTCCTAGATGACGGTAGTTCTTAGTTTTGAACAGTTTTAAACAAAACAAAAACAAAATGCTACAAAACTACTTGTTTAGGTTTAGTAAAAAAAAACATGGTTTGGCTTAAAATGACTACGACATTGAAACAAAACCAAAGTAAAATGAATATAAGATTCGATTAAGGGTCGAATCAGCAGCAACTGGACTTGGTTTAGATCCTTGAAGACGTTTCACTTCTCATCCAAGAAGCTTCTTCAGTTCTGGCTGAATGGAAGAGGAGCCCAGGGACCCTACACCAATCACTGAAGAAGCTTCTTGGATGAGAAGTGAAACGTCTTCAAGAATCTAAACCAAGTCCAGTCGCTGCTGATTTAACCCTCACTCGGATACCATGACCTGGACGACTGAGAACCTGCACAAACATAACAAACGTTAACTTTTAGTTTCACATGGGACACAAACGGTGGTGTCCGCTGGGGACAAAGTCCTGTGTTGTGTTGACCCATACATCACCCCTAGTATAGTGCACTTTCTCTCATTATTATACCACGTAATTTACAATAATGGTTGCTCAATATACTACGTCACCTGCTCTGAGTGTCACTCGCTGTACTACGTCACTTGCTGCGACCTTTAATGGTCAATTAGGATACCTCAAAGTCTGAGCGTAACTGAGAATGCAGTTTAGTTGTATGGGAACATACTGTATATTTTAGGAGGCATGGTTGCAGTGAAAAAGGTTGTTTTAATGCATCAACTTCAGCTCACTGCAGAAAACAACAGGGCTGCTAACATATAGTGATGAGTAAGAAATAAATATGAAGCCGTTGATGTGGCGGTGCTAACTGACAACAGAGACAGAGTCTTATAATTAAACTGTATTTCAGGTGGACCGGCAGATATCAAGTTTGTATCGTGACGTAACGCCTCCTTTCTCTCTCTCTCTCATTTTATTCCCCCTCTCCGTCTCCATCCGTCTTATTGAATTTTTGATGAAGCAACAATTGGCAGAGCCCCGACGCTACATCACAGGACTGAAGCAGAAACAGAGGGAGGGAGAGAAAGGAGGGTTTTGTCTGCGGGGTGTTATATTTGTGCTGCATCAAATATTCATGTTGGTGTGTTGCAGTAAGGTGTGTGAATGTGGATGATCACTATATCAGTCCGTAAACAGAGTGTGAGTGATGGTGTGAATGTACAGGTGAGATGTAGAGAGAGAGAGAGACGATGAATGAAGCGACTCAGCGTGATGTTGTGTCGCAGTTATAAAAAAAAAAGATGGACGCAGAAAGAAAGAGAATAAAAGAGGAATGTAATCAGTCTCTAGTAGCCATTAACTAATTACTCCTTTGTGTTTCCTCTCCTTCTTCACCTCCGCTATCGCTTCCTCTTCTTTTCCTCTCATTTCTAGCTCTTTCTCTACTTCCTCTTCCTCTTCCTCTTCCTCTCCTCTCCTCTTTGTTTTGAGTATTTCAACAAAAGGAAATCAGCATGTTGTTCTTCTTTTCTGTTGTTTTTGATTTAAGAAAAGATATTTTTAGAAGTCAATTCTTTCCTCTCGTTGTCGTCTCCTCTCCAATCCTCTAGAAATATTATATATATTTTAACTGGTTATGAATTTTAACAGTCTCAATTTAATACCGATGCCTCTTTATGACCTACATACAGTCAACGAGACCATCAGCGAGATGACTGGAGTCTTAGTAGTTGTAGTTGTTTTGTGTCTCTTTGTGGTCGTTTTGTGTTTTTTGTTGTATTTTTGTGTGTCTTTGTGGTTGCTTTGTGTGTCTTTGTAGCAATTTGGTGTCTCTTTGTAATTGTTTTGTGTCTCTTTGTAGTTGGTTTGTGTCTCTTTGTAGTTGCTTTGTGTCTCTTTGTGGTTGCTTTGTGTGTCTTTGTAGCAATTTGGTGTCTCTTTGTAGTTGTTTTGTGTCTCTTTGTGCTTGTTTTGTGTCTCTTTGTGCTTGTTTTGTGTCTCTTTGTAGTTGTTTTGTGTCTCTTTGTAGTTGTTTTGTGTCTCTTTGTAGTTGCTTTGTGTGTCTTTGTAGTTGCTTTGTGTCTCTTTGTAGTTGCTTTGTGTGTCTTTCTGGTAATTTTGTGTCTCTTTGTGGTCATTTTGTGTCGATTTTTTTTTTGTTGTTTTGCCCTTTTCCTAATTCATTGTGAGTCTTTTTGTGTCTCTTTTGCAGCTGTTTTGCATCTCTTTGTAGTTGTTTCGGCCTCTTGGTAGTCTTTTGTAGTTGTTCTATGTTTCTTTGTGGTTATTTTGAGTCTCTTCCTGGTTGGTAGTTGTCTCTCTTTGAGTGACTTTTTGTAGGTGAAGGTCCGGGGGGGGTTGTCACTGCCCGGTGCCCGGTAGGCCCGTTCAATATGGCAGTGTTGTCTTACGAAACGGTGTCTCTCTAACCTGTTACACTCCAATAAATCCACTGGAGGACTTTGAGTTCCAGATTTAGATCCTGACGTTATAGTTGCTGAGAGTATTGGGTTGAAAAGGCCTCAGTAGCACCCATGCTGAGGAGGAGAGACACGGAGAAGGTGTTCAAATCCCAACGAGAGAGAGAGAGAACTGTGTGTGTAAAATACAATAGACTGAGGTTTTCAGAGTGTGAACGGAGTATTTACAGCTTCAGTGTGAAGGCAGAAAGAGGCAGAGTGAGGTAGAGACGGTGTAAAACGATGTAACACATTAACGGTGAGAAGTGTGTGTGAAGTACAGATGAGCGAGAAGAAGAGGAGGGGAGGAGACACCTGAGCAGAAACAGGAAATGATCTCGCCAAATAACCGTTGACAAGAGTGTGTGAATTACAGGAGCACACACACACACACACACACACACACACCGAACACACACAGAGAGGAAATAATCCTTGCATTGTAAACTCATGAATGCTGATGCAGGCGGGTTCGCCCTACGGGGCTGCGATCGCGCTGTTTGCATAATGCATCATCTGAGCCGTCGCCGCGGCGATCCGCTCGCTCATTTAGCTTCAGCATGAGGCTGATTTCTTTCCAGCAGACTCGCGTCGGGGTCGATGTGCAGATGAGAAACTCTGACAGCAGCTGTGATCAACATGATGCCTTTTCTCTTTTTTTTTTGTTTATTCAAGTCAAGGTTCGCTGAGCCTGTTTGTTCTTTTTTCAGCATCTTAGCGAGGATGTCGGAGCAGATTTTACGGGTGTAAAAAGACTTTAACCATCTCGTGGCCTCAACTCAGCGCTGGATTCTCCGTATTTAACCAGACTATAATGTTTTCCCAACAATAACCCAGTGCGTTGTCATGCTTTAGTTAACACAAGTAATTATTGTGTAGATATCAAGCAAAACGTTGAACATTTTGCACAAAACTTGGAGCCAGCAAATCATAAAAACCTCATAAAAATATGCCTCAGATTGCTATTGCATATATTAGGCAATGAAAATGAGCAGCATGTATGTAATAAGTCAGCACACTGACACACTGACAGCTGTTGTTGCCTGTTGGGCTGCAGTTTGCCATGTTATGATTGGAGCATATTGTTTTATGCTAAATGCAGTACCTGTGAGGGTTTCTGGATAATATCTGTCATTGTTTTGTGTTGTTAATTGATTTACAATAATAACTGTATTTGCATAAAGAAAGCATATTTGTCCACTCCCATGTTGATAAGAGTGTTAAATACTTGACAAATCTCCCTTTAAGGTTAATTTTGAACAGCTAAAACATTTGTGATTAATTGCGATTAAATATTTTAATTGATTGACAGCCCAACGGTTTGTATGATATCCTATTGAAAGTGTCATTTCTGCTCGTTACATGCATACAGTCTTTTCAAAATACACTTCTGTCCTCACAGGAAACAACTTGGTTAGGTTTAGACAACGAAACTACTTAGTTAGGTTTAGGAAAAGATTGTGATTTGGGTTAAAATATCCCCGGAAGTGACGCAACTTAAGTACGAAAGTGACAGATAAATCAACATTGACTTCTGGGTTGACAAGGACTACGAACAGCCGTCTCCTGGGTGATAGTCTGGTGATAGTCTGACCTCCTCCCTACGCGGCGTTTGTTGCTCTTGGTTCACGATTACGTGGATTACATATCAAATGATTTTGTGGGATATAAATATTCTGTTGATTATATTAATCTTAAACAATACAGCGTTTAACCTTTAATAAAAACACACACAGTTAAAAGTTAAGAGTGTGATCTTGGCCTCTGTTCTCATCGTCTAGAGCTCTTTACTGTAATGGAATCGATCGCGGATCAATACGGCTATTATCTAAAACAAACCACACGCCTCATCAATATTCAGCCTCCCCTGACTCGGCTTGGCTCTCAGTCTGCCTCCCTCAGCAAAGACACACTGGACCTGTGTGTGTGTGTGTGTGTGTGTGTGTGCGTGTGTGTGTGCGTGTGTGTTATGAGCCATAACTCAAACTCGACCTCTCAATAAGCTAAACCTCGACCGTCTCACATTAAAATAAAACATGACATTAATATTCTTCAAGTCTGCTGAGCTCCTCCTCGTATCATTATCTGGTGCAACCGAGCGTAAGAGCAAGGTCTCTCTCTGTGTGTGTGTGTGTGTGTGTGTGTGTGTGTGTGTGTGTGTGTGTGTGTGTGTGTGTGTGTGTGTGTGTGTGTGAAAGTTTGTATTATGGCCGACGCAGCACCTCTGGACACACACACACTGTGCTCGGACATTTGATTGTCAGGGTGTGTAGTAAAATATTCAACCTTCGGTCCGGCCTGTGTTTAAAGGGACTGTTTTTAACTTCTTACTCGTATAAATCATTGCTGGTCGGTGTCCCATGGTCGCTTGCGTGTGTCTCCGCTGTTCAGACTCAGACGAGTCACAAGCGCCAGCAACAGGACGCTGACTTTCGTTGACTTAACGGCCACAGGTGTCGCTGTTAACAAGACATTCCTGATTCTTACAGAGTCCCTTTAAATGGATGTTTGCATCACTGCTGGCTGACATCACTACGTTACGGAAGAAGAGGCGGGACTTCAAATTGAGGCGTTTCAGGCAGTTCAGGAGCAGCATTTCTCCCCCTTTGATGTGGACTTTGTAACTTTGCAGACCGTTTACATGCACAAAAAACTAGATAACACACTAAAGGAAAGGGAAAAAGCACTAATAGGTCCTCTTTAAAAACCTTCAAATAGTGCATTCGTCCTCTATGATATTTCCAATGAAGTCTTCACAAGCGTATCCATTTGTCTGGGCGGTACTCACGTGGAGAAGGCGTTGTTCTGCCTCTCACAGCGGATGCCTTTGCAGTTGTTGGGTTCCTCCGAGGCCTTGGTCTCGTAGTAGAAATACAGCTGGTTCAGACCGTTGGCGAACGCCAGCAGGACCTACAGAGGAAGCACATTATTTCATCACTTTGTTCACTCATATCACAGGAACACTAGAGAGATCACTTCCAACACAGCGTACCTGAGGAAACAAGCAGCTTTCTGTTGTGGATCTCACGTTACGTCGTGTTACAGGGATTGACCCTCAGCACCTCCAGGGCGTTTTAAAAAGCTTTCTTCTCAAACAGCGTTACGTAAAAAGCTGCTACAGAGTGAGCGTGAAGCAATATGGCTTCAGCGCCTCGAGGCTCGCTGAGATTGATTTTAGGACTACGGGGAGCGGAGCAGTTCTCGTGGGGGTTCTTGTGTTGTGGGTTAGGAGTTCCCTCGAGAAGGAATTAATGAGTTCTGGATGTAATGAAATCGGCCTGTAGTGTCCTTCTACCGGCAGTGAAGGATGAGCTCGCTCTCTTCTTCATCTAAGATGCAGCGTGCTGTTCAGTTTGAAAATAGATAGCTGTATAGAAAAGTATGCAGCAGAGGGAGTGAATATCTTGTGCACATATTTATTAATTTCTTCTATTGAATTTGGTGATTTTCAGATTTTTTATTCAGGTCAAAATTTCCACCTCAGCTGCTCTAAAACTCAGGACCGAACTTCTGTCAAATTTTAACCCCCATGAGGTCGACGCTGCCGTATATACAACAGAAAAGGACTCTAATTACTATTTTTAGAATATCTCCTGAACGCTGCCTTGTAGAGATAACTTTAACTTCCAGCTGCTTCGTCATCACCGTAGCTTTATAACGAGGTGTCTGGATCGATCGTATTCCTTTCAGACGGTTTGTAATCCAGCTTGGAACAACATTGATTTTTCAGAGACTTCATAAAAGTAATAAATCCAACAAAAAAAGTCTTCCACGATCTAACTTTTTGTAGAAAAACGGACAAAAAAACACCAGGTTTTCTCTGTAAAAAAATGTAAATATATTTTAGTGTTTTTATTTATTTATTTTTTTGCATTTTTTTTTCATTAGATTATTTATTTTTGCATTTTTTTTTATTAATGTATTTATTTTTGCATTTATTTTCCATTACTGTATTTATTTTTGCATTTTTTTTAATGTATTTTATCATTTATGCATTTATTTATTATTGATTTGATATTGATTTTTAAATGTATTTATTTATTTTTTACATTTATGTTTTTATTAAAGTATTTATTTTTGCATTTGTTTATGTATTTATTTATTCATACATTTATTTTCTACTTATTTTATATTGATTTCTAAATGTATTTATTTATTTTTTTCATTTATTTTTTAGTAATGTATTTATTTTTTTCATTTATTTTTATGTGTTTATTTATTTATTTATGCATTTATTTTTTATTTATTGCATTTATTTTACATTATTAATTTATTTTGCATTTATTTTATGTATCAATTCGCGCAACCTCCCAAGAACCTTGGATAAAAGGATGAAAGCGGCATGGCTGGTGTTTTCCACGCTTTCTGTTGACGCTACATGTGACCAGCCCCTCAACCGTTAGCATACTAATATGCTGGATCTGAGATGTCCTGAAATGGCCAGTGTGCTGGCTTTTAAACTTTACATTGTTGCCTCTTTAGTGGTACAAATCTAAGAATAGGTTATTATTTCATTTTTAATCCATTCAACAACTTTGTTTTCTGGTGTGTAATGAGCATTAAAGTGTTGCTAAACAACACTAGAGATGTTAAAGAGAGTTAAATCCTAACATCGAGAAGCACATACACACTATTTATACACACATATAAAAGTGAATGTAAAAGCTGATATTGTGAAGTAGCCTGTATATATATATATTGTGTGTGGGCGATCCAGACCACCAGCTCTGTGTCACCTCTGAGGTGGACGAGCTCGTCTTACCAGGCAGTAGATGAAGAGGAACTTGAGGATGTCCAGCAGCATCCTCCCCAGAGAGATCTGCAGTGGCCCGAGGTGGGAGTTGGCGGTGAAGAGGGAGATGAGTCTGAGCGAGCTGAAGATGTTGGCGATGGCGAACAGAGCCTCGGCTATCAGCGTGGGGTGCCACATCTCCCACTCCTCCCTGGGACGAGAGGAGTTATACTGGAGAGAGGAGAGACGTGAGGGGGGAAAGAGAGGAGGATGAGGAGGATGAGGAGGAAATGGAAATATGAACGAGTTTACTGTGAGACAAGCACTCTGACATTGTGTAAATAACGTACGTTTCCTGTGAACCTGGAAGTTTATTTTGAAAAGCCACAGTATGCATGTAACAAATACAAACTGTATGTTTCCTGTGAATGTAGACATTTATGTTGAAAAGCCACAATGCATGTAAGGAGCAGAAACTGTACATTTCCTGTGAACAAATGAGTTTATTTTGAAAAGACTGTATGCATGTAACTAGTGGAAACAGTATGTTGCCTGTGAACATGGAAGTTTATTTTGAAAATACATGATATGCATGTAACGAGCGGAAAATGTAACGTTTTCTGTGAACAGGGAAGTTTATTTTGAAAAGACTGTATGCATGTAACAAATGCAAACTGTATGTTTCCTATGAACACGGAAGTTTATTTTGAAAAGACACTGTATGCATGTAAGGAGCGGAAACTGTAAGGTTTTCTGTGAACAGGGAAGTTTATTTTGAAAAGACTTTATGCATGTATGTAACTAGTACAAAATGTGTATTTCCTGTGAACAAGAACGTTTATTTTGAAAAGACTGTATGCATGTAACTAGTACAAATTGTGTGTTTCCTGTGAACATGGAAGTTTATTTTGAAAAGACACTGTATACATATAACGAGTGGAATATGTACATTTCCTGTGAACACAGAGGTTTATTTTGAAAAGACAGTATTTGCATGTAACAAGTGCCAACTGTAAGTTTTCTGTAAACACAGAAGTTTATTTTGAAAGGACACTGTGCATATAGCATAAACTGACACTAGAGGGTCTTTAGATGTTGCTGAATAAAATAAAATATATAGTTGCCCACAGCTGTTTCCAGCTGTTTCTGTGTGTGTTCATCCTTGTATTTGTGCATGTATGGATACAGTTGTTGTTCTGTATGTATACGTGTGTGCTTATAAGACTGTGTGTGTTTATGGGACCTGTGTAGGAGGGCCACCCGCCATCATCAGTGACTCACAGCTGCTGCAGATGGCCCGGCCGTCTGGTGTGTGTGTGTTTGTATGATCACACCATTGGCTCTTAATACATAGATGGATCCTGTATGTAATGCAGAGTATCATTAAAGATGAAAGCTGGGCTGTGAAACTGAGAAAACGATTTGCATCAAAGTGAAACTCTCGGTTTAATTATTCGTCCCTGAAAGACTCCAGTTTGTTGTTTACAGGGTCAAAGGTCACGGCTGATGTGTACAGTTCATATTATCAACAATACAGTGATGTATTTCTATGATGTTTACCTTCACGTAGGCCACTATCTTCAGCGATATGGTGGCCAGGTAGAGGGAGTTCATGGCGAAGTCCATCAGGTTCCACCAGTCGTGGATGTACTCCGTGAACCCGCCGTCCCACATCTCCTTAATCTCCGCCCAGATGAACCCTGAAACACACACACACACACACAGCCATGCACGTACGAGCACATTAACGTCACCCACCAGTGGTTTTCTGTTTGCTCGGCTTCTGCTCTGTGACCAAACTTTTTGTTGAATATTTTCTTTTGGCAGCAGCCTCGAGCAGAGCGCCAACACATTTGTTCTGTTCCACTGGCTTTAGACAAAGTCAGAGTTTATTCTAAATAATCCATTTTCATCTGTTCTCCACAGAATATATCTGCTCTCAGGAGGTTTTATGATCATGTGTAGACACACGTGATCACGCTGGTGTGGCCTTAAGCCGGTCACCTGCACTTTTATATAACTTTTACATAACATTTGACTGTTTATTGTTTATTCTGTCTCAGTCTCAATGTCATCAAATGTGTTCTATGAGCAGCATGTTGTGGTCTTGTTGTGTATGTTATATTAATATGTTTATAGTTTTTACTGAAGGCTTTATGTCTGTCTGTCACACACACAATCCGTTTTCACTCCCAACTCGTCAAATACCGATGTATGACGTCAGAGCACAGAAATTTATTTTGAAAAGACACTGTATGCACGTAACTAGCGGAAACTGTACGTCTCCTGGGAACACGGAAGTTTATTTTGAAAAGATATTGTATGCATGTAATGAGTGCAAACTGTACATTTCCTGGGAACACAGAAGTTTATTTTGAAAAGAGACTATATGCATGTAACAAGAGGAAATTGTAACGTTTCCTGTGAACACGGAAGTTTATTTTGAAAAGACACTGTATGTAATAAGCGGAAACTGTGACATTTCCTGTGAACACGGAAGTTTATTTTGAAAAGACGCTATATACACGTAACGAGCAGTTTCCTGCGTAAAAGGAAGGTGTCCTCGTGTCTGGAGCATTGGACCAAACAAATTTCCCGTATGGGATGATAAAGTTGATCTGAATCTGAATATATATATATAAAATATATAAAATAAAATGCTAATTACTAATTAATACATTATAAATGGAATCTTTTCGCTGCTCCTTTTTGGACATTAATATTAATTTTCGTTGTTTATTTATATTGTTTATGATAATTTGTATATTAACATTTTTCTATATGCTTAATGTACATTTTTGTTATTTTTGTTTTTAATTATGTGTTATATTTTCGATTAAAAATACATATTTCATACACAACTTGTTTCAGAGGAAACGTAATGCCACCTGGATGTTTTTTTTATTCTGTTTATCAAACTTTTCTCATGAAAAGTTGTTAAATGTTTGTTAAATGAGCTCCGTAACAAAACTCTAAACAAGAAATCGTTTCAAGAATTTCCTGAAAATGATAAAGTGTTATTTGATTGGTTTTAAATGAAGATGAAGCTGAAGGTTGAGCATGAACATAAAAGCTGAAATGTGACAGGAACGACTAAAACCTTCACATTTATTCTTTAGCATTTAACACACCTCCATCTAGAACTAAACTGCACTACAGTTTTCATGATGAACAATACAACCAGCTGATGCTCAGAGCGGTGTCGTTTATAGCCGAGTGTTTCAGAGAGGAAGAGACGACGGAGGAGAACAGATGGTTTTGTCTTTTTCCAAGTGATTGTGGTTATGATTTGGAAATCATTGGTGTCAGCTCGGAGAGAGAATATGGAGATGCAATCACTCATTTTCACACCCACCCACCCACCCACCCTCAAACACACACACACACACACAACCACCGCCTCCACACACTCACAAGCATCCGACCACACACACCCACACACCAGCAAACACTCGCAGTCACACACTCGTAGACACACACTCGAGTCCTCTCGATGATAACCAATCAAAGTGAAAAAAACACAAAACAGATAAGAAGTTTTTTTGCACATTAATTTTAAATCTGGTTTTGAAGAGACATTTCTCTTTAGTGCATGTAAATATGAGATATGAGTCATTTATTAAAGAGAGAAAAGGAAATACAAATAAAACTTGTGACATGATGTCATACATTATTAAAACTCGGCTTTCTAACCCCAAAAAGGGTCGACGGACTTCTTCTATAAGAGGTGGAAACCGTCTTTGACTTATTTTCAGAATTTGTCTGTAACCCCAACAGATTAGGATTTATTACACTGAAACTGTCTAATATCGGTTATTACCACGTTACCCGGAGATTTGGAAGTTATCACAGATTAATGAACATTTTGGTGATTTTACAAAGTCTTTATGGTCAGTTGTCTTTTTTATTAAATTTTTTTAATTTTAAAATTTAATTATGTTTATTTATTTATTTATGAATTGTTTTTATTTTAATTGTTTTTATTTATATAATTTCATTTTTTATGAGAATATATATGTATATATATATACTGTGTAGGGAAGATATTATTTATTTATTTATTTTAATGTATTTATGAATTATTTTTATTTTTATTGTTTTTATTTATATAATTTCAGTTTTTGTATTATATATTATATATATATATATATATATATATCGATATATTCATATAAAAACTAAAATCTTATAAATTAAATTATATAAATAAAAACAATTAAAATTTAAATAACTCATAAATACCCCTAAATAAATAAATGAATAAATAAATAATATCTTTCCTACACAGCATTTGTTCCTCTTTATACTTCCTGGTTCATGATTACGTGGATTAAATATGCATTGATTTTGTGGGAATATATAAACAAATTACAGTGCATTACTATTCGTAGGTAGAGCTACAAATGGTGTATGAGAACAGCTTGAATATCTGCACGGACAAATAAAAAAAAATCAGACTTCAGACTTAATGTCCGTCCGGTGAAGAAGAAGATCAGAGCAGAGAGGAGCAGTCTGTGGAAATGTTGGGTTTAAACTCTGGTGTCGCCCCGGGCAACCCTTTTGTTTTTCTTCTGGGCAGACAGAAGACAGAAGACGTCTGTCTGTCTGATCACAGAAAATCCCTCAAAGATACAACTCACTGCTGGATAACAGGCAAAAATAAAGTTTTCAAAAGCTTTCTGTGAGCGAATCAAGGAGAAACTTCACATCAAGGTGTTTTCAACAGCTTCCGATAACAAGTGGGATAAACTCACCCACTACCCACGGGAGAATCATCCACTCCACGATGGTGGGCGGGGGGCCCTGCATGTGCAGGTTGGTGCGGGCGATGTGCTGCGAGGCCAGCAGCAGGAGGAAGAGGAAGGTCAGGTAGGACGCCGTGTGGCAGATGAACTTGATGAAGGGTTTCTTGATGAAGCGGCCCAGAGCGCTCTTCGGAGCCAACAGGTAGATCTGAGGAGGGAGGAAGAGGAGTTAATACGGGGACAGGAAGGAGAGAGGAAGAGGGGAAAGTGAGGAGATTAAGGCAAAGAAAGATGAGCTGGTGTGTTCTTAACTGCTCCGTAATGACTTCCCTTTAAGGTGCAACACAAACAGAAGAGCATAAAGAGAGCAGTCACGACTTGATGAGATTCCTAATTGAGCTTTTTCAACGTGTGTTTGAACCATGAAGCCGAGAGAGAGAGACACTTTGATTGTGTTCATGCTCAGCCAGCCGCCACCTTGTACTGTTGGAGAGCCGTTACTGTTATTGCTGTTATGATGCGTGTTTACTTGTTCTGCTCATCTACTCGCTCCTGGCAACCCTCGACTTACACTGAGTCACGCCACGGAGGCTTTAAATGGAATAGAATGACACACACAGAGAGAGAGAGAGGTGTTTACATTATTAAAACATTAATACAACACATTAAGGAAAGATTATTGAATGTAGCTACTTTAAGTGGATTATTTTACTCACTTCCACAATAAAGTCTAATTTATAGTCTGCTTAATTTTTGGTATTTAGAGTCCTTGAACGCACCACAACAGAGGCAAAAAGGTGCGAAAAGATGCAAATTGTGAGCTTTATCTCGGACTAAACACTAACCATTACAGATGACTTTAAGATAAGATAAGATAAGATAAAGGATTAATTAATCCCCGAAGGAAAAATAAATAAATATAAAGTGTATAAGAAGTAATACTAACATCAGTGCAAAATATAATAGCAATAACTAAAATAAATTTAGTTAAAATAAGTAAACGACAATAGAAAAAGTTATATATTTAATGTTTCCACCTCAAAATCCAAGATGGAAAATATATAATATAAAAACTGATATTTATATATATATATATATATATGTATTATATAATCAAATTAATAATAATAATATATAAATATAATTATGTTATTATAAAATAAAAATAATTTATAAATACTTTAAAATAAATAAATAATATCTATCCTATACAGCATATATATATATATATATATATACTCATAAAAAAAATACAAAAAAATATATAAATAAATCGAAAAATAATAAATTAAATAAAAAGAAAAAACTGAACATAAAGACATTATAAAATCACACAAATTTACACAGCTGTAGTAATATCAAAGAGTGTAGAAGCAAAGAGACGAAACTCTGGTGTTTTTTTGGACTGAAAACGTGTATTATATTTGCAGTATTTTTGTGTTCAACACCGGCCATTTCGGCAGAATACGACGAAAGAATAGCAATAATACTGTTTTACTTTTGTACGGCACTTTGTCGGCGGACGTTTTACTGGCGTCCGGTAGTCGCTTTCAGTCCAAAATGGCGGAAGCGTAGCTCTACTGCTGGGGGCTGATGTCGCAACGGAACGACCAATTGACTTCCACGTTTTGGCACTATACTGTTAGTGCACTTCTGTCTTATTTGCATCTCATTAAATAAGATGTACACATAGTATTGTCCAACTTCTATCTACGGACATGTTGCTTTGATGTTTGTATAAACAGAATAACGGTGCAATGTTGTAACGCAACATCACTTCCTCAATCTCTTCCTTCCTCACACACTTCCTAAAGTCTTCTCTGTCCAGTATTTTTGCTCCTCTACATAGTTTCTCCTCCTTCATCCCTCCCTCCCTCCCTACCTCCGTACCATCGAGAAGACAGGAAACAGGAGTCCGATGATGAAGCATGTGACCAGCTTGACGGCCCAGTGTCGCCTCCTCCAGCCCGGGAAGCCGTCGTACCACAGCGTGGCCAGCAGCTGCTGGCAGTTGGGCTGGGCCACGAACTGCAGACAGACAAACAGACAGAGATATAGACAGTTAGTTAAACTCACTGTTAAGAGTCCTTGTATGGAAATAAATGATAAATGAACGTTGTTATCAAAGGGGGAACAAATGAGCCAAAACAAAAATCACAAAGTGACTTTGGGAGTTTTTTGGAAACAATGAGCTCCGTGTTTACTCCCTGTTAGTGGCTCATATATCATTCAGAGGCATTCTGGGATATAAAGCTACTGATAAAAGGCCGTGTAACCTTCCTTTCTTCTTCTTCATGGAGCTCATTGTGCACAGCTTTACTACCGACTATCTGCTGACGGGTCACTGAGATGAGATGACTTTTTCACCTCGTGCAATGAAACAAAATCCTCTGTTTGTATGTCGTCGTGAAAAGCCTCTTCATCACGTTGCTTATTTACACAATAAAACTAGACAACGCTAAAGAACACTTGTGCCAAAGATGCACAATTTTATAAATTAAGTATTTTCATAAGAACTTAGTCACTCAAAGTCTCTCAGGTCGGCTTATGAAGGGAGACCGTACAGTTTCTGTCTTTTCCCCAAAACTTTAGCCTCTCACTATTACAGAAGAACATCCATTTCAATTCACATTAAAAACAAGAAAACTGGTAAAAATATAAACACAATCATCAGTTTTATTCCCTTAAACAAACCTGTTAATGATTAATACCGCAACGTATCATCATATAACAGTTCATTCGGTATGTTAGGAAAAGTTACTCCTCATGTTTTCCCACGAATGTCCAGCAACAAGTGACAATTTCCGCTCGTTACATGCATACGGTCTTTTCAAAATAAACTTCCATCTTCTTAGGAAGCTACTTCATTAGATTTAGGAAAAGATTGCCGTGTTACTTAAGTACGGAGGTTACATGACAAATAAATCAACGTTGACTTCTGGCCTCACACGGGGCACCAATATAGGTCTCCTGGTCAAAGTCTGGTGTTTTTTTAACCCACACATCCATCCCGACCTCTTCCCTCTTTATGCTTCCTGGTTCATGATTACGTGGATTAGATACATATTTATTGTGTGGATTATATACGATTTACAGTGCATTTCTTTTCGTAGGTATAGCTACGAACAGTGTATGAGAACAGCCTGATTACAGTATAGACTTTAAAGTGAGCTGCATAATTTGGATATGCACATCTTTTCAACCTCTATCCTGCATATTAAAAGTGAGTCTAGATGGCTTTACTCTTTCCTGAATTCCAGGTTGTGAGGAGTGAGGAGGAGAGGGAGGGATGTTTGTTGTTGTTGGATGTTTACAATAGGTATGGGACCATATAAAAAATGTCTTTTCATGATTATCCTGGCCAAAATAATATCTATTCACAATATTATCCCAAATATCATCAAAATAAAGGTTTAAAACTCTTGAAATTGACAAACTGGAATCATTTTTGTTAAAGAAGGTTATCATAAATCATAAGGTCCCCCTGCATTAACAGAGGATAAATGGATAAAAAAACAGTAGAGACATTGTGTGAGTCTTTTTCAAGTCACTTGTGAAGATATTCACGATTATCCCCGATAATGGAAATTCACCACGTGTTTTTTAGCGTGGTCCACAATCAATCAATCCTATATATTCCCTATAGTTTAAACTAATAGTTTAAAATAAAGAAAGAAAATAAATAAGTCTTATTTTGAAACCCCCCTTCCTGCACAGATGGAGCATATGTTCCTGTTTGGCAACTGTGTTGGAAAAATACAAACATGTGCACAGTCCTAAGGTCATGACCTGTGCCACTCATTGCTCTTAAGGCTTATTTCTGTTTCGGTGTTGGTTACCTAGTCAACGAACTTGTAGCGCCTATTTGAGGACAAGTAACCCTAAAAAGGACAGAAGTGTCAGTCAGACAGACAATGTGAGATATACGACTGTGAGCATGCACGCAAGGGTATAAATGTCACGGACCGGAGAGACTCAGGGCTCTCAGCCCTGAACATTTATGTTGATGGTTGTGTGCCCACTTGCAAGTGTTTATTAAACCTTTAAAAGACTCTCTCTCTTGATTTTCGAGTCCTTCTTCACAGAAATTGCCTCCACAGCAACACACCCCAAAACTGTAAACATCTGTGTAGCTCCTTGTGTGTTTCTGAGGTGTATATATCAGGCGTCATCAGCACAGACAAGGAAATCAAACAAACAGGTAAATGTGTTTCTATCTTCCTCTGCGAGCCGCTACGACGCTCCAGAGGTTACAGCCCTTCCTGCCCTGACAGAAGTGCAGCTGCAGGTTGCTTCCATTTACATCTTATTACAGCTCGTCGTCTAATACTGCTGGCGTTACACCAGAGGCTGTTTGTCCCGTCCAGCCCTTTGGCTGCCCTCTGAGTCACCAAGAAGCAGCTGAGTCCTCCTTTTCTTTCTGTTTCCATCTCCTCCTCCTCCTCTTCCTCCTCCCATTGTGTCCCTCCATCCATCCTCTTTTCTCCTCTTTTCTACCATCTCGTCTCTGCCAAGTTTCTGTTTCCTTCCTTCTCCCCTCATTATTTCTGAGGGATGAGTCTGCTCTTAGATAAGTCTCATACTCTAAAAACACTTGAGGTTATCTATCACTTCGAGTGTGTGTGAGAACATAAAAAGTGTGTTTTCCGTATTAAACAAACAGCCTATTAAATAACTGAATAAATAAACATCCAGCTCAGTTTTTTGCACGCCCACCTTCACACAAGGACACGCAGCTGAACATTCAGCTAAAAGCTAAAAAGAGGCGAACCGCCAGAAACATTCAGGTCGGCCACCTGCAGCCGTCAATCAAACGCGACGCTCGGCTGCTTCTCTGGAAGATGAACATTTGGCGGCGGCTGCACATTTCGACACTTCCTTGTTTTCTTGCACATTTTTATTTGGACGGATGTCTCAGCTCTGACTCGGAGTTTTCATCATCACGGCTTCTAACTTAGCACCATCATGAAGCCTCTTTTCCACACATGTGCTGGCATGGCTTGACTCGTTTTGACTAGTGGTCAAAGGACGATGGATTAACACATTTAATGTCCTATACTTTTCACAATAAAAGTCCCCCCATTATTTTTGCTGCTTGAACCCCTCCTCCCTGCACCATTACTTGTTTTTATTGAAGAATAGGCGCCAACAGAGCTCTGCTTATTCTGTGATAAACACATTTCATTTCCCATATTTTTCACAGTAAAAGTCCCCCGTTTTTGCTGCTTGTTCTGTTCCTCCCGGCAGCATTAGTAGATTTGTTTTTATTGAAGAATTTCTTTCTTTTCTTATGTTTTATGGTCATTTATAAAAGTTCTCTCCTTCTATTCGTCCCCCATCAGTTTGCTAGTTTGCCTCGCTGACTCAAGCTTTCACTCATGTGTCGTGTAATTTAATAATCTATTTATGTTACACAGAGGAAGTCTCACTTTGACCTATATGACGACATAGCAACTAAAACCAGTGTTACGTCTCAGATCTGGTCCAACTGGGACCTGATCAGGCTCTCTGATTGGTTGGGGAAACGTTACGTCAACGCGTGAACGGTAAACTATGACGTGGATGTTCTCAGACTGACGGAGGAGTCGACGCTGAAACAGAAACGGAGAGAACGGAGCAGACTGCTGTAGTTTAGAGGAGCCCAGAGATCAACTCCCTCATTAGCATACTGCTGCCATAGCAACAGGAAACCAAACTGGAGCTGACAGAGGGATGGAGGAGAGGAAGACGGGAGGAGACAGAGAGGAGAGAGGGGAATTAGGAAGAGGAGGAAGAGAGGAGGTGAAGAGGATGGATGGAGGAGAAGAAATGCAAGAATACAGGAGGAATGCAGAAGGAGGAGGTGGAGGAGAAAAAGGAGGACAGGAGGAAGAGGAGGAGGAGTGAAGGCTGAAAAGAAAGGAGAGGTGAATAAATGGTTCAGAGGAAATTAGGAGAGGGGAGAAGAAGAGGAGGAGAATGGAGATGGGAAGAGGAGAGGAGTGGAAAGGAGAAAGGGCAAAAAAGAAGAGGACGAAGACGATTGGTAACAGGAGAGATGGAAGAGGGGATGAAGAGGAGGAGAAAAGAGAACAAAAAATAAATTACAGAAGAGGAGGGATGGGAAAAGAAAGGACGAATAAAATGAGGATTGGAGGTTTCAACGAGAGGAAGAGGAGGAGGAAGAGGAGGTGGAGGAGGAAGAGGAGGAGGTAAATTAGGAAGAGGAAAGAGAGGAAGTGAGGAGGAAAGATGTAGGAGAAGGAATGCAAGAAAGTGGGAAAAAAGGGAGAGTTGAGAAAGGAAGGAGGAGGAGAGAAGGAAGAGGAGGAGGAAATGAAAAGAGAGAGGAGAGGAAAGGGGATGATGACAAAGAGGAGGAGGAGGAGAATGGAGATAGGAAGACAGAAGGAAGAGGAGAGGAGATGAAGGAGTGGGAAGGAGAAAGAGGAGGAGCATTGAGGATGAGGAGGATTAGTGACGGAAGAGGGGATGGAAGAAGAAAAGGAAGATTGGAGGTTGCAGCAAGAGGAAGAGGAGCAGCCACCTTGGTCTGACTTCTAAGACTTTATCTCTCCTCTTCCTCCTCTTTTCTCCTCTTTTCCTCTATCTATATAATTAAATCACCTCATTATCCAATATCCTCTCACACACACGCACACACACACGCACACGCACACACACACACACACGCACACACACACGCACACGCACACACACACACACACACACACACACACACACACACACACAGTAATACATGCACACACACACACACACACACACACAGTAATACATGCACACACACATGTATACACAACACAATCAGATAAGAGGTGGCGTCGCTCAGAGTTGGTGGTTATCGGAGGTGTGAGGCGACGTGAGATGATTAAACCTCCCGTATCTCTACATGAGTTACATCCATACAGGACCGTTCTGCACCGCCACATTTACATCCAATACCAACGTTCAGCACCGACGCAGGAAGTAGAGTGAGAAGAGGAGAGGTGAGGATGTGGAGAGTCAGACTGTCATGCAGGAGATCAGAGTTTGTCTTCAGTTACAGACCTGCTGCGTCTATTAACTGTTACCACCATCTCTCTCTAACTTTAACCGAGTGGTTATGTCTGGTTGTTTCATATTCGGTTGTCAGAATCGATGTTCCAACAGTCGACTCCGACAGGATCACGACCGTTTCAGAGCAACAGGGTGTTGACCGGTGGATTGCACCCTCCGGGTTGGGAGTGAGTCTTTGCCCCAAGCGAAGGAACTCAAGTATCTCAGGGCTTTGTTCATGAGTGAGGGTAAAAATGGAGCGGGAGATGGAGACAGGCGGTTCGGTGCGGCGTCAGCAGTTACTGGACCGAGCTGAGCTCTCGATTTACCGGTCCATCTATGTTCAAACCCCTCACCTCTGGTCATGAGCTTTGGGTAGTGACTGAAAGAATGAGATCTCGGGTACAAGCGGCCAAAATGAGTTTCCTCCGTACGCTTCGTCCACACTGGGAACGTCAGGAGAGGTGGCGGCTGCGGCAGTAGCTCGGTCCACAGGGACTTGGCTTGGGAACCGGAGGGTCGCCGGTTCAAGTCCCTGCATGGACCAAGTACTGAGTGTGGACTGGTAGCTTGTAGCTCAAGAGTTGCTCTAACTGCTCGGGGTGTCTTTCCCCTTGCTCTCTCCATTAATGCATGTCTATAGGTGATGTTTGTGCATGTAAGTAAGTCTTCTTCTTCTTCTTATGCGCTAGGTTTCTGTCCACTGAATATTGGGCCACTTGCTGATGTCTTCTACTTCTTCACTAACAGCACACAGATCTGGGAAGTCAATTTGTTTAGGTAGCAGTTGCCATTATTGGTGATTAATACCCTTTCATAGCACGACAAGCTTTTGCCATACTTCCGTCGCCAGACTGCGAGCATGCACTTACCTACGTCATCATTGATTTACTGTAATATGTTGTCTCTTAATATTTTATTTATCTGTTGAACTACGTGGCTCTAACCATGAAAAACAGACAGAGAGATAAAGGTATGTGGACAAGAGACTGCAGATTAATAGTTTCCTAAATGACAAAAGCAGCCAAACAAGGACACTTATCATGCTGTAATTCAGAGACAGAGACAGAGAGAGAGACATGCAGATAGTACTGATCAGTTATGTCTTCATACTCTTCTGTTTCCCCTCGAACTCTGGGAAAGCTCCGCTGCAGCAGCAGTCCGTCCTAAATTGATTACCACGCTCTGTCTCTCTCTCAGGTCAGCCATGTGAAAACTGCAGAGGATAAAGTCTTAAAGTTAATCTCAGAGTGCCCGCAGCACTGAAATCACACTGTTTCATGCTAATCCAATAGCAGCTCTTTACATAACACACACACACAAAGTCTAGTTTTACTGCGACAGCGCTGTGCTGGTTGGGGCGGGGCGGGGGGAGAAAAGCCCCTGAAGGAGTGCGAACGAGGGGAACCAAGATGCTTCTGGTCTGATCCAGGAGAAGATCTGAAGAGCGTCACTTCAAAATGACAAATTCACTCTGAAAATACCAGTTGAATAAAAATAAGAAGATTGATTTCACTTCTGCTGTTCTTCTTTCATAAAACCATATCAGGCAGCATATAAAAAACTCACTTACTGTACGCCCACAATAACAACAACTAGAGGCATGAAATCTGCACTGCTGGCAGCCCACTGAGCTCCAAGTGACGTTCAAAATCAATCACCAAACATACAGCGAGGAATCAGAGAGCATTATAGCTGAAGAGACTCCTATTAAATAAGCATTGCATGTAAAAAGGTTTCTTTTCGTCACACAAGCTGCAGCGATAAGGGACTAAAAAAAACAAGTGAGAAGTGCTTTTAATTCCTAATAAATACAGCCAGTCATCCAGCTGGTACTCTGGGGGAGCGGGAACAGACGAGGAAATTAGCCGAGTGGAAAACCTGGAGTCTCTAAAAAGGCCCCAAACCTCCTTTTATTAAAGTCCTGGTGGAGAGAGAGGAGATCTGATGACTCATGGTAACCTCCTGAAGGAAGCAGCAGCCTGCAGAGCTGCAGATGAAAAGGCTTTTATACGGGCTACAGGATGGACGGGGAACCAAACAGGTTTGATTTTAAAGTTTGGGCATCAAACATCAAGTGATGAACTACCATAAGGAAATATATGTGTGATTATAAACCCCAAACTTGACATGTTTTATAAGAGTCTTTAGCACCACCCTCTAACTATTGCGTGCAGTATCTGACTTTCATGGAAATGCACGGCAGCGGGTACTCCCGACGTGCTCAAAGGAGCGAGGCCCCGTTCAACGCTGCTCGCAGCTTGAGTTATTTTTTTATTTGGTTCGCTTTAATTGTGCACTGTGAAACCGAACCAGAATAAATATAAAACTGATTCTGAGTAGACAAACAAGGCCTATGGCTTCTGAACGTGCCCTCAGATTTAATACGCAAAACTATAAATCAAAACCGACGGCGTGGCTGACTACCGCAGGACTCCCGTTAACCCCTTCTGTCGACCATAAATCCGGCTGAACTCGCTTCAGTGATCCGATCTCTCTCTGTGTGATCTGTGCACGAACCAAACACATGCAAAGCAGGTGGATTTCTGACTGTAGTCCACTTGAGTCCACCGCTACACTTCCCCACGTCTTCCCACTGCAACATGCACACGATGCAGCCTTTTAATCAGAGCTGTGTACTGAAGCTGTCAGCGCTCTGCTTGCTCTTGTTGCTGCATGCCTGCTGCTGCAGCGCTCATCTGAAACATCTCATGCAGAACATTACGCTCCATGCAGCAGCGCCGCAGCCTCCACCTCCACTTGTACCAGTTTACGCTCCCCTGCGTGGGAAGTTCATATCGTCACTCCCGAGATGAGAGCATCCTGTGATGATCCTCAACAGGAACGTCTCTGCTGAAAACACCAGCTGATACAGAGAAAGCTAAGCGGACCATCAGTGCTCGGGTCATTCTGCTCCTGACATTAAACTACAATCTGCTACCCAAAGCTTCCTTCCACTTCATTTCCTTTCTGGGCAGCGTGCCCCGGTCTCTATAAACTCAGAAATATGCTAACCGCGGCGGCTCCGCTACGTAGCGGCGGGTTAATTCAATTTCTCTGTGGCCTGATGTGATCTAAACACAGAAATATGCTAACCCGCAGCTATGCTAACACTAATTCAATCTGGCTTTGCACAACGCTTGTGATTTATATGCAAATATGGAGAGTGCTCATGTGTGTGCTCTCTCTCTCTCACTTATTCCTATTTGATCGTCCTCTCGCTCCGTCTTTCTCCTCTTAATCCTGCTGCTCGTTCTCATGAACACACTTCTCTTTCTTTTTGTCTCTACATCTCTCGCTCCTCTCCCATCTTTCTTCCATTCCTGTCACCCTCTCCCGCCGTCTCAATTCAATTTAATTCAATTCAATTAAACAATAAACCATACTGGAAGGATGTTTTGATCCCAAAAAACATAATCCCAGACCACACATCAATACTAAATGTAATGAATCCACAAAATATGGACAATTCTGTGGATTACCACGTGTACGAATAAAGAAATGAGCTCAATACAAATACAGGAAACAAGAAAAGTACAGCATGTTTACACTACGCTACAGACGGCAGCAGTGTGACGAGGCACTGACCGTCTGTTCTGCACTGAGCGCTGCATGTTTGGTGTTATGGTCCAGAAAAATGTTCAACTTTTCACCTTCCTACTCGTGCGAGTTTGAGCCAGATCTGCCAGATCTCGCAAGAGAAGCAAGCGACCTTACCTACCACAATATGAGGGAGAAGAGGCCACTTGATCACTTCATAGATATGTATACATTTATTTTGGATTGCATACATTTCATTGCATTTTTGCGTAAATTTTTAGCTTGTAACTTTACCGTGAATCCAATGTCGGTTGACCTCATTGAAGAGAATGATGCTTCTGTTTTTCAGTGCGAGCACGTTGAACCAGATCAGCACGATGTGCTCGGATATCAAAGTTACAAAAAACGTCAAACTGCCTTCAAATCGTCGCCCACTTGAGGGCGAATCCAATCTTTAAGTCTCACTCTCTTTTTCACAATCTTAGTACCTGGCATTGTTAGCAAAACTCCATCAACCCCGAGAAGATTTGTCTCACAACAACAACAACACTCTGAGTGATGGAGGCGGAGGTGAGTGACTGTCAGTCAACAGGACAAACTAGACCGGTATAGAGGAGAGAGACTGGAGCCCAAATAAGTAACTACACTTCAGAGAAACAAGCCCAAAAAAAACAACCTGCGACTACCATTATTTGTAAACGACTTTTCAGGAAAACCATCCTAAAGTGGTTTATAATAAGCAGACAGGGTTTACCTCCATGTAGACACCAACAACGTTTCATCAGTCATGGCCGTAATAACCACTATTGGTCCCAGATACGTCGCAAAAAATCCAAACGCCATCGTGTCTGGGTTCATAACATCACCCGGAGGCGCACAACTGGCTGAGCTGTATTAATTATCTAGTTTATCTGGTTTACAACAGCGGTTTAAACCCACAATAAACAGATTTTGCTGTGATTTCATTGCAATAAATGGATCAAAATGATGCCGAATTATCTACATCATGATGCTGATTCGTAAAAAGTCTGAATTCATGCTCTGTCGGGTCTGTCCGCAAGACAACAAGCAAACAACGTTTAAAATGCTCGTTTTCTGAATGGAGTTTGGTTGGATCGGTGCCAGGCTACGCAGCTGCTCCATCAACACTCAACATAACGTCATCTAGGCATAAATACGGCAGCGACGTTGTTGTTTATATACATACATTTATACACATAGATTTTCGTCTAAAAATATACTTTGCTAATAATACTTCTAGTAGAATGTGCGTGTACGATACGAGACAGCAGTCCTGCAGAGTATCTGAGGAAAGGCGACTAACACAAATGATTTATGATGGTGAGATAGAAAGTAAGAAAGAGCTACTGGACACTGCAGGTGGTGTGTGTGTGTGTGTGTGTGTGTGTGTGTGTGTGTGTGTGTGTGTGTGTGTGTGTGTGTGTGTGTGTGTGTGTGTGTGTGAACCTCTAATTGAGGACATGTGTTGATAGATTAATTAAAGCAATAATTCATTTGGACGCAGTGAATAAAACATGAATGAAGGTAAATATATCATTCAGCTGCTGCTGCGGATTATTGAACTACACACACAAACACACACACACACACACACACACACACACTTGAGTAGACGCCTGACAGCACACAAACACACACTATCCATTTATTATTGAGGCTACTGTTAATGTATAATTCAGCAGGACTGCAGGTATCACAGGCCCGCAGACAAAAAAAGACATTTAAATGATTCAAAGACACACACACACAGACACACACACACACACACACACACACACACACACTCACACACACATGAATGTTTCAGCGGGTTTTATCCCGGGTTAAATGTAGGTTAACTGGTGAAAACGAGTCAAGGACTTTTAGCTAAACGTCCCCTTTAATCTGCAGGTCGTCTGGGGAGAAGAAACAACAAGCGGAGCAAGAAAAGAATGAAACAGAAGAGAAAAATATGAACCATAAATGTCGCTGCGATGTTGTTTCTTTAATGTTCAGCGGCTGGATGAGTAACAGAAAGAAAGAAGAGACCAGAAGGGAAGGGAATGAAAACAAATGAGGAAAAAAAGAAAAAATAATGAAAGAAAACTGGAAAGAAATGATTTGACTTTTCTTGGCTGTAATGTTCAAAAGCAAAAGTCTAACATGTTAGAGGGTGTGTACACTTACAGGGTCATATTACACACAAAAAAAAAACCATATTGTTCAGTTTAAGTTAAATTATCCTTAAAATTAAGACAGTTTTGGTTTTATCTCTTTGATTTTCAGATATTAGAAGATTTCTGCCTCCATCCAAAGACAGTGGGGTTGAAGGGATTTCCATTTGCTGCTCGAGGCATCCCTAATATGACATTTAAAAAAAGATAAACAAGTTTTGTGACCAAGGAGAGAGATAATGGGTTGCTCTGTGCACTCAACCGTAGATCGAAACTGTGACAAAAACAGGGAATAAACAGGACAAACAGGAAGACAGAAAAAATGTCGGCATTGTACGATTTTGTAAAACCACGGGATACGTTGGATGTTGACGTTTGTCATAACAACGTAACATAACAACGTAACATAACGAAACGTATTAAGAATTGAGAATTGGTTCTCAATTGACTTATTTGATTAAATAAAGGTGAAATAAATAAATAAACAATGTAACGCAACAACGTAACGCAACAACGTAACGCAACAACGTAACAACGCAACAACGTAACAAAGTCACTTGATAACGCAACAACACAATGTAACAACGTAACAATGTAACAATGTAACAAAATAACAATGTAACAATGTAACAAAATAACAAAGTGACAACATAACAAAGTAACGTAACAACGGTAACAACGCAACTAGCATAAATAAACAATAACAGCCCTTAGCAAAATGTCTTAGGTAACATTACGTTAACAAGCGTAACGACATTACGTAGATCAAAGTTACATAAATCAAAGTTACATAAATCAACTTTGCATAAATCAACGTTATGTAAATCAACGTTACGTAAATCAACGTTACGTAAATCAACGTTACTGGACCTATGCAGGACTCAGGAGATCAAAAACCTCCTCACATTTCAACACACAAGTTCGAACTTGTTTTATTTCTTTGTTTCGCTCGCTGCCGTTAACTGTGGACAGTTTTCACCTTTTTGTAACGTTTTGGAAGAAATGAGCTCCTGATTTCTTCCCTCCTGTTATTTATTTGATATCTCTCTAGCTCTCTTTTTTGGGGGGGTTGTTTTTTCCCCATTCCCCGTCTGCCGCACCTCAAAATAACTCCGTCTACTCCCACTCCTTTAATATCACGTTCTCTTCCCTCACCGTCTCTCTCTGATTGCTGTCATTTATCAAAACGTCGCACAAACTTCATCCCCTCCAAACATCCTGTTGGTGTTTTTCTTTTCCTCTTCCTTCCTCTAACTCTCTTCTAATTCCCTCTCTTCCTTTCTTTCCAAACGTCTCCATCTTCCTCTCTGCAGGTTACTTAAAAAGTGAGACCCACTGAGGGAAATAAAGGAGAATGCGAATAAGGAGAGATGTATTCCACCGCCCCGCTGCTTGTGACTCACTCGTTCTTTTGCTCACTCTATTTCTGTGCCGGTTTCCTCTGTTCCACCTCTCCACCTCGCTCTGGTTTGGTTTTTTCTTCATGTCTTCATGCCTCCACCTGCCATGTCAGTCTGTCTATCGCTCCAACCCTCCTTCATCCTCACCTCCTGCTCTCTCCTACATGTTTTATCAGCTGCTCTCTTTCTGTTCCATCAAATGAGATCCTTGTAAACATTTAAAATGTCACAACGAGTGTTTCAGCTGAGTTTCCATCAGCGAGCGGAGGCACTTCCAGAGTAATAAACACATCAGCGAGAAAGATGTGCTTGTTCTTTATTGTACTCTAGCGTCGTATTTATGCCTTTCTTCATATATAACAACAAATAAAATATATTTACTGCACATCTAACCTTCAAAAGATTGTGGAGACTTTAACTTGAGAAACAAATAGTATGTGTTAGTTCCACTACAAATTAAGCACAAATGATGCCGTCTGATCCCGTAATCCCGACCGACTTTACTGTCCTTCAGAGGCTGTAGCAGGTTTTAGCGCTAGAGTACTGATATCATATGAAACTAGAAAACCTGAGGAATCCATCGGTACCAACCATGTGATGCTAGCTTGTCGGGAAAGAGGCTAGATAATGCTCCAAACTTATGTTCAATTTTGGGGAGGAAAAACTGACATGGCCATTTTCAAAGGGGTCCCCTTGACCTCTGACCTCAAGATATGTGAATGTAAATGGGTTCTATGGGTACCCACGAGTCTCCCCTTTACAGACATGCCCACTTTATGATAATCACATGCAGTTTGGGGCAAAAAACATGCAATCAGAGGATGGATGGCTTTCCTAGGTAGATTGACAATAAGGGGGTTTCTGAGCAGTTTACACAACAGAAGTGCTCGCCATCCAATCGCCGAAAAATGCAATTCTTGCAGAAATCTCCAAATGTCAAAATTCAAAATTTTTCTATGGTGTTCCTCAAGGTCTTGGTGTCTTAATGTGGTATTTTGGAGGGATTATTGATCATTTATCAATTCTTGAGTGGTAAGAAAATGGTTAAATTTATCCTCCGTACCCACCTAAAAAAGAAAAACAAGAAAGGGTTTAAGCGTGTCTTAATATTTCCGAATGAACGCTGTAGATTTTCAGTTCTTTCATGTAATTTTCTGACCGTCCAGACAGCTGTTATGGGTTCCACTCATTTCTTAATGGCATGAAAATCATTTAGCAGGCTCTTTGAAACTTGTTCGTAGCGTAATCTGTCTTAAAACTAATCACTGAGTGCTGCTGCGGGGCTGGGCAATTAATCCTAATAATGACAATTTCTGTGTTTGCAAGATGTGAAAAATGTGGATCATCATTAAAATCAAGTGATTACAACATGTACGGAAAGATTATTTGTGGTCAAAGAGTTACGTTGTTGCTGAACCTAACTGCGGACGTTATTGTAGTGTTGTTGCGTGGCGTACAAATGACACGCAAAAAGCCTAAACTGCAGCAGACTCTTGAAACTTGTTTGAGGTGTGTAATCTGTCTTAAACCTAAGCACTGAGTGGTGCTGCAGGGCTGGAGAATATATCATAATAAGAATTGTAATTTTGTATGATGTTAAAAATGCCTACATAAGATCTGTTCAATTACTTTTTTAGAAGGGCCAGATTTAAAAATCAGTCAAATGCCAAGGGGCTGGATATTTACAGGTTATACTGTATAAATAAAAACCAGGGCCTTCAAAGTTAACTTGATAAAAACGCGTTATCGCAAATTTGTTTTAACGCCACTTGCCATTTTTAGGATGTAGTGGGTTCAAGTGAAGGGCTAGAGTGATGATACTGGCATCATATCAAACTAGAAAACCTAAAGAAACCATTGGTACCAACCATGTCATACTAGCTTGTCGGGAATGAGGCTAGATAACGCTCCAAACTTACGCAAAATTTTGACGAGGAAAAACTGGCATGGCTATCATGTTATGATTTGACCACCAGAAGTGGCGTAACTTAATTACAGAAGTTCCGTGATAAAAACTACTTAGTTAGGTTTAGGAAAAGATCATGGTTTGGATTAAAAATAACACCGGAAGTGGTGCAAGTTAAGTACGGAAGTTAAGTGACAAAATAAATCAATGTTGACTTCTGGCCTCACACGGGGCACCAATATAGGTCTCCTGTGTGAAAATCTGGTGTTTTTTGCCCTACCCATCCGACCGGACCTCCTGCACACTTGGCGTTTGTTGCTCTTTATACGTCCTTGTTCACAATTACGTGGATTACATACAAATTGATTTTGTGGTATAAATACGAATTGTAGTGCATTTCTTTTAGTAGGTATTGCTAGGAATAGTCTATGAGAACAGCCTGAGAACATGTGTTAAACCACTGTGAGCGGTGTTTTCAATCAAACTAAATCCTTTTCTACGTCCGATAAAAGTGAAATATGTATCCATCTTTGCTTAACTGCATGATTTCTTTATTGAAAAACTACATCATGTTTCAAGTCAATGTTGACACTTATTGCAGTATCGGGGACTTTTTACCCCGACCTTGTTTTGTAATTCACTCCATTATAAATGGAAACTCAGCATCTCCCTCTCCCTCTGGTTTCTTTCCCCTCGCTCTGGTTTCTCTGCAGCAGCGAAAGAGGAAAAGTGAATAATTTGGGTAGTTTTGGAGAGACTCCAAGCGCTCCCTCCTTCCCTCTCTGTCAGCAGTGTTGGACGGATTAACACACACACACTCTCACACACGCAACAGCAACACTTAACAGTGCCAAGCAACACACCGAGGAAAATATTGATTTACGGTTTTCTCTCTCCATCCATCTTTTCCTCCCTCCTTCACTTTCTGCATCTGCCTGCATCACTTCAATTCTTCCTAATGTCGCCCTCTTTTCCTTCCTTTCCTCGTCTCTTTCTTCTTCAGCGTATGTTTTGCTTTCATTCTCACCATTAGAAGTCAAAAAGTCAAACGTATCAGATGTCATTTACTGGCTCGCTATCCGGTATAACACAAAGTGTATCAATTAGCAAAATCAGCAGCAATTTGTCTCAATTCAAACTCCTTCAGCAAATATCTGATTCATCATCATATCTTAGATTGTTCTCATTCTTCATTTGATTTAGTTAAACAGCTCTTCAGATATGAAATGCAGTAACTTTCTAAACTGATTCAGTCAATAAAAACACAAATAAAGCTTTTAGCAATGAAGAAGAATGAAATCTATTGTCCTCAAACAACAGTAGTTCAGTTGGTCGATACGATACTTCCAACAAATTACATAAACATTTAACAATATTTAAAATACAGCTGATCAAACCAGAGCTTTTAGCCGTTTGAACAATAATCAGTAAGTAGTGATTCAATAAGGAAGAAGAAACAGCTTCGTTAGATCTCTATTTTCTTATGCATACCGTGAGCCTAATTTATAAATATCACTATCAAACATTAACTGTTAGCATCAAATTGCAATGTCAACATTAATCTTTAAATCATATTCTACAGCTACAATCACACGCATCGTTCTGCAGCCAAATCGGCCACACTGATGGTAAAATATTGACTTTGGGTCAAAGGATCGATACAGGATTGGGTTAGGATCTGGACAAGATCAGTCTAGGATCGGGCCAGAATAAGATTAGGTTCAGGCCAGGATCTAGTGGGATCAGGCTAGTATTGGACCTGGATCGGGCTAAATTCAGGTTACGATCTGGTCAGAATTGGGCCAGGATTGGATCAAGGTCAAGATACTTTTCTTCAACCTCTTTACATCAATGTTGGCCGTCTAACCTTGGATGATGAGGGCTGGGTGCGTCGGACTATTCCTTCATCACAAATCTATTTTGTTTTAGATCCTCCTCACTTCTTCACTTCTCTCATCTCCATCTCTGCTCTCATCCCTCCATCTCCTTCACCACTCCTCACTCTCTATTTCAGCTCTTTCTATCACCTCTGACCTTTTGCTGGTTTCACTACAGCTGATTGTTACACCATCAGACCCCACGGCGGTTTTACAGCATGTATGTATTTGTGTGTTTCGGTTTCACTCAATAAAACCACATTTAGCATGTGTGTGTGTTTGCATGTGTATCTGGTTGTGTGTTTGTGCACTGGTGTGTGTAAGCATGCATGTGTTTATCTTGTCACTGCACTCTTGCCTTAGCGCTAATAAACACCGATGATCCGTGAAGACAGAATTCCCATTTAAATGGGAGCGTTAATTATTGAAGGTGTTTGATGCGGATGGCAGGGCGTTAAAGGCTCAGTACGTATAATCTCAACATGAATAATACAGTGTGGTTGAAGCGTGGAGGCTGGGGAAGATTTCTCTCTCTCTGTTTGATTACTTTTTAAAAAAAGAAATAGGGATGCGGAGATCTGCACAAACATCAAGTCTTACTACCAGCAACCAGCAGCAGAGCTACGCTTCCGCCATTTTGGACTGAAGGCGACTACCGGACGCCAGTTAAATATCTGCCTACAAAAGTAATTTTGTCTGTTTGCTTCTTCTGTTTCTCCTCTGCTTTCATTTCCTCTCCTCACTCCCTCTTTATTCAACCCACACCTCTCCTGCGTCTCACCTCTTCCACCCGTTCACCCGTTTTCGTA